>NC_088397.1:98995257-99052757 GCF_034236695.1 Oncorhynchus nerka
TCCATGTCTCAGTTGTCTTAAAAATCCTTCTTTAACCCCGTCTCCTCCCCTTCATCTCCACTGAGTGAAGTGGAATTAACAAGTGACATCTATAAGGGATCATAGCTTCCACCTGGATTCTCCTGGTCGGTCTATGTTATGGAAAGAGCAGGTGTTCATAATGTTTTGTCCACTCAGTGTACATACATCCTTGAGATTAACACTAGGAAAGCAGAACGCTGTCATGACTGGCAGATAGACGTACAAAGCCAATTTAACAGAAATAATGACATGACATCTTTTCTGATTCATGTAGAATTATCTATTTATATCTACGTGTTTAATTACCTATACCAGGAATTCCATCTCTCTATTTCTGTCCAAGGTCTTCAAGACATGAGTGAGTGAATATGAAATGAGGAGGAAGGGAGGAGTGAGTTGTCTCTCATTACACACACAGAACTTTCCCTAACGCAATAAACATGTAAATGACTGAATATGTTGCATCATGAAACATCAAGTGTGAGGAGTTAACCCTCGTGCTGCCAGGAACTCCCTCCCCCTAACCCCCATCACATGACCAACTGTTCGCATCACAGAGGAAATAGGTGAGGTGTTTCTCAGGGTATAAATGATGAGGGGTTTAGGCCAGAGTACACATGCTCTCCTGTCTGCTCCTCAAGAGGACCACCAGAGGACAACCAGAACCAGCACACTCCAGTACCAGGAGACACCAGAACCAAAAATAGACTGCAGCACCAGTTGAGTGTGGAACCAATAGACTTGCAGCACCAGTTGAGTGTGGAACCAATAGACTTGCAGCACCAGTTGAGTGTGGAACCAATAGACTTGCAGCACCAGTTGAGTGTGGAACCAATAGACTTGCAGCACCAGTTGAGTGTGGAACCAATAGACTCCAGCACCAGTTGAGTGTGGAACCAATAGACTTGCAGCACCAGTTGAGTGTGGAACCAATCGACTGCAGCACCCGTTAAGTGTGGAACCAATAGACTCCAGGATGTCTCCCTGCTCTCTCCTCCTGTCCCTGCTGTTGGCTGCAGCGCTGCAGTGTGAGCATGCCCAGTGCAGACGTGTACCGTGCTCCGACCGCTGCTGCTCCTTCGTAGAGGGCTTCCCCGTCAGACTGAAGGAGCTCCGCACCGCCTTCTCCACCATCAGAGACTACTACGTAAGTACTCTATATATATACATTTATATTAATATACTACTTTATATGTGAAAATACTATATTACTACGTAAGTTCTCTCTCTCTGTACACTATACTACATATATAAGTACTACATATATACTATACTACTACCCTGATATACATGTGAAAATACTATATACTACTACCCTGATATACATGTGAAAATACTATACTACTACCCTCATATGTGAAAATACTATACTACTACCCTGATATATATGTGAAAATACTATACTACTACCCTGATATATATGTGAATATACTATACTACCACCCTCATATACATGTGAATATACTATACTACTACCCTCATATATATGTGAATATACTATACTACTACCCTCATATATATGTGAATATACTATACTACTACCCTGATATATATGTGAAAATACTATATTACTACCCTTATATATATGTGAATATACTATACTACCACCCTCATATACATGTGAATATACTATACTACTACCCTCATATATATGTGAATATACTATACTACTACCCTCATATATATGTGAAAATACTACCCTGATATATGTGAAAATACTATACTACTACCCTCATATATACTATACTACTACCCTCATATATATGTGAATATACTATACTACCACCCTCATATATATGTGAAAATACTATACTACTACCCTTATATATACTATACTACCACCCTCATATATATGTGAATATACTATACTACTACCCTTATATATATGTGAATATACTATACTACTACCCTCATATATATGTGAAAATACTATACTACTACCCTTATATGTGAATATACTATATTACTACGTAAGTCAAGGGCATAACTTTGTGTTGGATATTGGGGGTCACTTGGTTCCAGTGTCAACTCTCTTTAGGGGGGTCCGGGGGCATGCCCCCCATGATAGATAAATCTCTCTCTCTGTCTCTCTCTCTCTATATATATATATAGTGGTACAGAGAGGGCTCAGCTCTTTAGTCTCAATTCACTTAAATGCACCAAATACCCATTGAGGCATATTGTTTTTCTATCTATGGTAAAGCAGTGTGTCCTGGTGGAAATGACAGACAGACAACATGGTTCAATCTGCTTTGTCATCATTTTGGAGCGCAGCCATGTCTCCATGACAACCAAATTAAATCGGAATGCAGGCAACGACATTTTGTTACAGTCGGGCTTCAGGTCAAGCCAAGATGAGGAGTTGAACTGGTAGTTCCAATCTGTGCGTGATGTAAATTGCCGTGTAATGTGCTTTACCAGACAGACTGCCTTCTAAACTCTGATGACCTGTTGATCCTCTCCCTGTACCTCAACACGGACAGTGCTCTCCCTCTCTCTCTCTCTACTGACTGTCTCTGACCCCTGCCATGACAACCAAATGAAATCAGAATGCAGGCAACATCTGTTTTGTTATAGCACGAGGTAGTGATGGGACGACTGATACCTGGCGCTCAGATGCGGTTTTCAAAACACTGCTGATCCGAACACAATGTACCGATGTTTTGTCCGAAGCTTCGTTTGATCACGTGGTTGCAAAAATCCCATTGATTTTGCCGTGTGTTCCAGTGCTTTACTGTGATTCCAAGTTCCTTTCAAAACACCGACCTCTACTTGATACCGTACTTACAATGCAGTTATGATTCGTTCATGGAATGTCACCTGAAGCTCATCGGGTAGAGAGAAGATCTCGGGGACCAGAACACTCACTGACGACAAGGAATTGGGTCAAATCCAGGCAAGATATATTACCTTGAAGAAAAAAATCGTGACATCACACTTTCTGCGCATTGTTGTTCAAACCATTTGTTTAGTAAAGTAGAAGCTTCTGTCCAAAATAATGGAGTTTCAGTTTTTGAGCGTCTTGATGAATATTGTAAGAAGAAACGTAGATATATTAGCCTTCAGTGAGCATTTCACTGTACCGTTTACATCCACTATATCCTGTGCACGTGATGAACAGACTTTGATTTGATCCAAAACAAGCATCAGGAAACAGAGTCTAAACTGGGCTGTTTGTTTTCTGCAGGAGGCTAATGACGAGCTGGAGACATCCCTGCTGGACGAAGGGATTCTACACCACTTGAAGGTGAGTTCACATTATTCTGTCTATTCTAACAGCAGGATAGAGTTTCCCCCTGATGTAACGGGATGAGACACTCACATCAGCACCAGGATGCACGTCCAATCCATTCCTGAGTTACAAGTGACATGAATATTAAGAAACTACCCTGATGGCTATACTAGTTATATTGATGGCTATACTAGTTATATTGATGGCTATACTAGTTATACTGATGGCTATACTAGTTATACTGATGGCTATACTAGTTATATTGATGGCTATACTAGTTATACTGATGGCTATACTAGTTATACTGATGGCTATACTAGTTATACTGATGGCTATACTAGTTATACTGATGGCTATACTAGTTATATTGATGGCTATACTAGTTATACTGATGGCTATACTAGTTATATTGATGGCTATACTAGTTATATTGATGGCTATACTAGTTATACTGATGACTATACTAGTTATACTGATGGCTATACTAGTTATATTGATGGCTATACTAGTTATACTGATGGCTATACTAGTTATACTGATGGCTATACTAGTTATACTGATGGCTATACTAGTTATACTGATGGCTATACTAGTTATACTGATGGCTATACTAGTTATATTGATGGCTATACTAGTTATACTGATGGCTATACTAGTTATATTGATGGCTATACTAGTTATATTGATGGCTATACTAGTTATACTGATGGCTATACTAGTTATACTGATGGCTATACTAGTTATATTGATGGCTATACTAGTTATATTGATGGCTATACTAGTTATATTGATGGCTATACTATTTATACTGATGGCTATACTAGTTATACTGATGGCTATACTAGTTATACTGATGGCTATACTAGTTATACTGATGGCTATACTAGTTATACTGATGGCTATACTAGTTATACTGATGGCTATACTAGTTATATTGATGGCTATACTAGTTATACTGATGGCTATACTAGTTATATTGATGGCTATACTAGTTATATTGATGGCTATACTAGTTATACTGATGGCTATACTAGTTATATTGATGGCTATACTAGTTATACTGATGGCTATACTAGTTATACTGATGGCTATACTAGTTATATTGATGGCTATACTAGTTATATTGATGGCTATACTAGTTATATTGATGGCTATACTAGTTATATTGATGGCTATACTATTTATACTGATGGCTATACTAGTTATACTGATGGCTATACTAGTTATACTGATGGCTATACTAGTTATACTGATGGCTATACTAGTTATATTGATGGCTATACTAGTTATACTGATGGCTATACTAGTTATACTGATGGCTATACTAGTTATATTGATGGCTATACTAGTTATATTGATGGCTATACTAGTTATATTGATGGCTATACTAGTTATACTGATGGCTATACTAGTTATACTGATGGCTATACTAGTTATATTGATGGCTATACTAGTTATATTGATGGCTATACTAGTTATATTGATGGCTATACTATTTATACTGATGGCTATACTAGTTATACTGATGGCTATACTAGTTATACTGATGGCTATACTAGTTATACTGATGGCTATACTAGTTATACTGATGGCTATACTAGTTATACTGATGGCTATACTAGTTATACTGATGGCTATACTAGTTATATTGATGGCTATACTAGTTATACTGATGGCTATACTAGTTATATTGATGGCTATACTAGTTATATTGATGGCTATACTAGTTATACTGATGGCTATACTAGTTATATTGATGGCTATACTAGTTATACTGATGGCTATACTAGTTATACTGATGGCTATACTAGTTATATTGATGGCTATACTAGTTATATTGATGGCTATACTAGTTATATTGATGGCTATACTAGTTATATTGATGGCTATACTATTTATACTGATGGCTATACTAGTTATACTGATGGCTATACTAGTTATACTGATGGCTATACTAGTTATACTGATGGCTATACTAGTTATACTGATGGCTATACTAGTTATACTGATGGCTATACTAGTTATACTGATGGCTATACTAGTTATATTGATGGCTATACTAGTTATACTGATGGCTATACTAGTTATATTGATGGCTATACTAGTTATATTGATGGCTATACTAGTTATACTGATGGCTATACTAGTTATATTGATGGCTATACTAGTTATACTGATGGCTATACTAGTTATATTGATGGCTATACTAGTTATACTGATGGCTATACTAGTTATACTGATGGCTATACTAGTTATATTGATGGCTATACTAGTTATATTGATGGCTATACTAGTTATATTGATGGCTATACTAGTTATATTGATGGCTATACTAGTTATACTGATGGCTATACTAGTTATACTGATGGCTATACTAGTTATACTGATGGCTATACTAGTTATACTGATGGCTATACTAGTTATATTGATGGCTATACTAGTTATACTGATGGCTATACTAGTTATACTGATGGCTATACTAGTTATATTGATGGCTATACTAGTTATACTGATGGCTATACTAGTTATACTGATGGCTATACTAGTTATACTGATGGCTATACTAGTTATATTGATGGCTATACTAGTTATACTGATGGCTATACTAGTTATACTGATGGCTATACTAGTTATATTGATGGCTATACTAGTTATACTGATGGCTATACTAGTTATACTGATGGCTATACTAGTTATACTGATGGCTATACTAGTTATACTGATGGCTATACTAGTTATACTGATGGCTATACTAGTTATACTGATGGCTATACTAGTTATATTGATGGCTATACTAGTTATACTGATGGCTATACTAGTTATACTGATGGCTATACTAGTTATACTGATGGCTATACTAGTTATACTGATGGCTATACTAGTTATATTGATGGCTATACTAGTTATACTGATGGCTATACTAGTTATACTGATGGCTATACTAGTTATACTGATGGCTATACTAGTTATATTGATGGCTATACTAGTTATACTGATGGCTATACTAGTTATACTGATGGCTATACTAGTTATATTGATGGCTATACTAGTTATACTGATGGCTATACTAGTTATACTGATGATGCTATACTAGTTATACTGATGGCTATACTAGTTATACTGATGGCTATACTAGTTATACTGATGGCTATACTAGTTATACTGATGGCTATACTAGTTATACTGATGGCTATACTAGTTATACTGATGGCTATACTAGTTATATTGATGGCTATACTAGTTATACTGATGGCTATACTAGTTATATTGATGGCTATACTAGTTATACTGATGGCTATACTAGTTATACTGATGGCTATACTAGTTATACTGATGGCTATACTAGTTATACTGATGGCTATACTAGTTATACTGTAGTAGTTACATGCCAAATAGTCTTGATTTTATTAACATAGATTTTTGAAATCAACTTCCAATGTCGTCCGAGAGTTGCTGGATTGTTTCCTCAGTATAATTTCCTTATCTCTAGTTATGGTTTGTTATAATTTCCTTATCTCTAGTTATGGTTAGTTATAATTTCCTTATCTCTAGTTATGGTTAGTTATAATTTCCTTATCTCTAGTTACGGTTAGTTATAATTTCCTTATCTCTAGTTATGGTTAGTTATAATTTCCTTATCTCTAGTTACGGTTAGTTATAATTTCCTTATCTCTAGTTATGGTTAGTTATAATTTCCTTATCTCTAGTTAAAACTGATATTTGAAAATAAAAGAAACCTTAACTTGACAACAAATGAGATATTGGCAAAACAAACTAACAGTTAAAACTAAGTAAATATAAATAAACATATTTATTATTGGCACAATGAAGTCACAGTCAATTGTGTGGCGACAACGCTTTCTCAGAATCGTAGTTACTGTTCCTGTCTCTGTCAGTGTGATATTAATGACGTTGTTTCTTCATCAGAGCCCGGTGGGGTGTCACGCTATGGACAGCATCCTGAAGTTCTATCTCGACACGGTGTTGCCCACCGCCATGAACAACAGAACACAGAACAACAACGACTTTAAGTCTCCCATCGACTCCATCGGAAACATCTTCCACGAGCTGAAGAAAGAGATCGTCCAATGCGTAAGTAGACTGGCTCGATGCGTAGCCTGGCCCTATATAGTCCTATATAGTCTGGTCCTATATAGCCCTATATAGTCTGGTCCTATATAGTCTGGTCCTATATAGTCCTATATAGTCTGGTCCTATATAGTCTGGTCCTATATAGTCCTATATAGTCTGGTCCTATATAGTCCTATATAGTCTGGTCCTATATAGTCCTATATAGTCTGGTCCTATATAGTCCTATATAGTCTGGTCCTATATAGTCCTATATAGCCTGGCCCTATATAGTCTGGTCCTATATAGTCCTATATAGTCTGGTCCTATATAGTCCTATTTAGTCTGGTCCTATATAGTCTGGTCCTATATAGTCCTATATAGTCTGGTCCTATATAGTCCTATATAGTCTGGTCCTATATAGTCTGGTCCTATATAGTCTGGTCCTATATAGTCCTATATAGTCTGGTCCTATATAGTCTGGTCCTATATAGTCCTATATAGTCTGGTCATATATAGTCCTATTTAGTCTGGTCCTATATAGTCTGGTCCTATATAGTCCTATTTAGTCTGGTCCTATATAGTCTGGTCCTATATAGTCCTATTTAGTCTGGTCCTATATAGTCCTGTCCTATATAGTCTGGTCCTATATAGTCCTATATAGTCTGGTCCTATATAGTCTGGTCCTATATAGTCTGGTCCTATTTAGTCTGGTCCTATATCCTGTGAAAGTGTTCTGAGTGTATGATGTGAAAGTGTCTTGATGTGGTTTGGTTAAGGTCACAGGGATATTGTTGAGATGATATTTCCATGGTTGTGTTTCATGTCATTAAAGCTTTGTCAGGTTGTATGACATAGTAGCATATATAAACCTCGTCAGAAACCTCTGATTTAGGAGCCGGCCGGCGGTCTAACCCCAAAACACACAACACTGACACGGCTACTTCCTAACTTACACAGAGAGAGAGAGAGAGAGAGAGAGAGAGAGACAGAGAGAGAGAGAGAGAGAGAGAATGTGTGTTTTGTGTTCCCAGTGTACTTTTGCAGTAGCCAGCACTCTGCAACCAATACTTCTGCATGGTGCAACAGTATACTACTATAACAATCCTAATCTCTCTCTCTCTCTCTCTCTCTCTCTCTCTCTCTACAGAGGAACTACTTCTCCTGTAAGAAACCGTTTGACATCAACGAGTTCATCTCCTCGTATGAGAAGGTAAGTCTTCTTCAGCCTCAACCTCTCAATGAGGTGTGTGTGTGTGTGTGTGTGTGTGTGTGTGTGTGTGTGTGTGTGTGTGTGTGTGTGTGTGTGTGTGTGTGTGTGTGTGTGTGTGTGTGTGTGTGTGTGTGTGTGTGTGTGTGTGTGTGTGTGTGTTTTTTTCCTCTAACCTGAGTGTATGTTTTCTGTGTGTCTAGATGCAGGATAAGGGCCTGTATAAGGCAATGGGAGAGCTGGACCTACTCTTCAACTACATTGAGGAGTACCTGGTCTCTAAGAGACGCAAACACTGACCCCTGACCAATCAGAATTTGCCAGAGTTATGTGGCTAATCCTAACCTCTAATAACCTCCAAAGCCCAAACATCTGGGACTGTCTTTTTGTGGAAGACCATGAGACTGAAGTGTATGGGTCCTGAGGACCTTCTCTCTCTACGTTACTAGGCTAGTCTTTAGTCCTACTCTTCAGTTCTGAAAGAACACCTTGAAGAATAACTTCGGAGGACTTCATCAATATAATATATGGCATTTGCCTTTTATCCAAAGTGACTGAGAGCACTGCTGTCATACATGTTTGTATGGGTGGTATCCTCAGTGGGTAGCGAACCCTTGTTCCTGACCTGGGCTGAGCTTGCAAGCGCCACGCTCTACCGACTAAGCCACACAAGGACTTTCTCTTTAAAGTCCCTGAACCACATTTAGTCTCAGGTTAATCAAAACGTTTATTACTGAGTCATATTGACTGAAACATACTGCTGTAAAGTATTGCATCAAATTTGTTGCATTTTTTGTAATTTTATTTTTTTAGGGTTGACTTTCTGAACCTCCTTCCTTCCTTATAGTATAGTCATGATGTTAATCTAGCCACCATGTGGAGTAAGGAATCATGTGTTACTGTACATGTGGAGAAAACCAGTGAGAAGGGGAATCTACACATTCACCAGTGTGACAGAGAATGTACACCTTTAACATGTTTTAATATGTAATAATGAGTGTATTTACACATGACCAAGTTTACAACCTATTGAACCATTTAGTTATAGCTTACAGTATATTTACTACCAATATCAGTATTGATTTAAATTAAAAACCGTCCGTGAATCTCAGTGGAATACTGCACCACAATGTTTGATTAGTGTGGCTTGTGAAAAAAAGTGTGGCTACATAGGAATTATTTCATGATTATTTCGGACCACTACTCCTCCTAGTGGTCGTTTAATTTGGAAACGCCATTTAAGCTTTAGAATGTGCAGACTGGTTTGGAATAGTGTGCTTGCATACAACTATTTATACTTTTTTAAAACTATTGAACTTATTAAACTTCATCCACTTTCATGGAATTTCCTCGAAATTCTAAAACTTTCCTTTTGTTGAAAACACCCAACATTCTATTCACAATAAACAATGTAACTTTTAAGACAAATCAGCTACTTCGACCACATCCCAACAACGTTGACAATAACTTAGAGGGCTTCCAAGAGAAAAGCCCAGAGTGTTGCAAAGCTGTCATCAAGGCAAAGGATGGCTACTTTGAAGAATTTCAAATGTAAAATATATTTGTATTTATTTAACAGTTTTTTGGTTACTATATGATTCCGTATGTGTTATTTCATAGTTTTGATGTCTTCACTAATATTCTACAATGTAGAAAATAGTACAAATAAAGAAAAACCCTTGAGTGAGTAGGTGTGTCCAATCTTTTGACGGGTACTGTTGGTGTGCCTAAATATTTGTGAGGTTGAGTGTATTTTTGTTTAACCTTCATTTAACCAGGATAGTCTAGTTGAGATTTTAAAAAATCTATTTTTCAAGAGATTTTAACCAACTGTTTTTTTTTTTTTTAGCTACAATGTTTTTGTATTTATTTATGATTTTTTAAAAACTTTCTCTGTCCTGCAGTTTTAAAATAAAATATTTTACTTTGGAACCGTTTTTCTTTTAAACTTTAAAATATTTAAAAGCCTTTTAAGTGTAGATGATCAGTTTCACATTCTGTTGTAATGCTGCAGCGACGACAAAATAAAGATCTCTTCTGAATCTGATGTCCCATCCTGTGGTTCTTCTTCTTCTCTTGAAATAGCAGAACAGAACATTTTAATGAGATGTCTTTGGGTGTTGGATTCCCAAAGGCATACAAGTACAAACTCACCACCCTAGAACCCCACTTTTTACGCTACTGCTACTCTCTGTTCATCATATATGCATCGACACTTTAACCATATCTACATGTACATACTACCTCAATCAGCCTGACTAACCGGTGTCTGTATGTAGCCTCGATACTTTTACAGCCTCACTACTATACATTGCCTGTCTTTTTACTGTTGTTTTATTTCTTTACTTACCTATTGTTCACCTAACACCTTTTTTGCCCTATTGGTTAGAGCCTGTAAGTCAGCATTTCACTGTAAGGAAATACACCTGTTGTATTTAGCGAACGTGACAAACTTTTGATTTGAACTCTGAAACACATATGATTCTTTAGAAATCTGCTAAATAACATTCAAATGTAAAGACCATTTCAGTCAGCACAGGTTATTTCACAACTTCAGATACACATTTTTTTCTAACACTTACTGACTTGAGGCTTGACACCATGTACTAACCCTTAACCATAAGAGCAGATGCGAAGCTGTCCACACTCTAACCTCAAACATGACCCACATAGAAGACTTACCAGCAGGCAGCACACCTTTACCGGAACGACAACCATTCTGGCCTTACCTTGTTTGAATATACAAAATGAGACAATTGAAAGGAAAACGTGTTGAAACGAAACCTTAGTCTGCATATTTCGTCTGACTGATACGCTTCTACCTGTGGTTTTCATTCGAGGGTGATGCTGCTGCATTTCTGCAGAGAGAGAGAGAGAGAGACACGTGTGTGTGTGTGTGTGTGTGTGTGTATGTATGTGTGTGTGTGTGTGTATGTATGTGTGTGTGTATGTGTGTGTGTGTGTATGTATGTGTGTGTGTGTGTGTGTGTGTGTGTGTGTATGTGTGTGTGTGTGTTTGTATGTGTGTGTGTGTATGTGTGTATGTGTGTATGTATGTGTGTGTGTGTGTGTATGTATGTGTGTGTGTATGTGTGTGTGTGTGTATGTATGTGTGTGTGTGTGTGTGTGTGTGTGTGTGTATGTGTGTGTGTGTGTTTGTATGTGTGTGTGTGTATGTGTGTATGTGTGTATGTATGTGTGTGTGTGTGTGTGTGTGTGTGTGTGTGTGTGTATGTGTGTGTGTGTGTGTGTGTGTGTATTCTTGTAGCACACTGAAACTAGTCAGAGATATGTTAAGAGGAAATAGCAGTGCCGCTGTGTGACACTAATCTCTGAACGTGCATCAAGGCAGCAGTGAAACAGCCAGTCAGAATGGAACTTAAACCACCAAGTACTCACGCTCTGCTTATACCACCAAGCAATTCATGAACGCTATCTAGCTGAGAGCATCACCTGAAGATTAGAAGGCGTTGACTCATCTAGTGTACAGGGATAGGGTTAGATTAGAAGGTGTTGACTCATCTAGTGTACAGGGATAGGGTTAGATTAGAAGGTGTTGACTCATCTAGTGTACAGGGTTATCTAAGATAGACAAACAGGTGCGTTATGAGTGTCTGATTAGGATGTCGTGACCTGTGACAACTCAGAAATGGATTCTGCTTGCATCTCATTTAAAACTCCAACGAGAGTCATTCACAGGATACAGGGTACAGGGTACAGGGTACAGGGTTAAAAGGTGTTGACTAATCCAGGGTACAGGGTTAAAAGGTGTTGACTAATCCAGGGTACAGGGTACAGGGTTAAAAGGTGTTGACTAATCCAGGGTACAGGGTACAGGGTTAAAAGGTGTTGACTAATCCAGGGTACAGGGTACAGGATTAAAAGGTGTTGACTAATCCAGGGTACAGGGTACAGGGTTAAAAGGTGTTGACTAATCCAGGGTACAGGGTTAAAAGGTGTTGACTAATCCAGGGTACAGGGTACAGGGTTAAAAGGTGTTGACTAATCCAGGGTACAGGGTACAGGATTAAAAGGTGTTGACTAATCCAGGGTACAGGGTACAGGGTTAAAAGGTGTTGACTAATCCAGGGTACAGGGTTAAAAGGTGTTGACTAATCCAGGGTACAGGGTACAGGGTTAAAAGGTGTTGACTAATCCAGGGTACAGGGTTAAAAGGTGTTGACTAATCCAGGGTACAGGGTACAGGGTTAAAAGGTGTTGACTAATCCAGGGTACAGGGTACAGGGTTAAAAGGTGATGACTAATCCAGGGTACAGGGTTAAAAGGTGTTGACTAATCCAGGGTACAGGGTACAGGGTTAAAAGGTGTTGACTAATCCAGGGTACAGGGTTAAAAGGTGGTGACTAATCCAGGGTACAGGGTACAGGGTTAAAAGGTGTTGACTAATCCAGGGTACAGGGTTAAAAGGTGTTGACTAATCCAGGGTACAGGGTACAGGGTTAAAAGGTGTTGACTAATCCAGGGTACAGGGTTAAAAGGTGTTGACTAATCCAGGGTACAGGGTACAGGGTTAAAAGGTGTTGACTAATCCAGGGTACAGGGTTAAAAGGTGATGACTAATCCAGGGTACAGGGTTAAAAGGTGTTTACTAATCCAGGGTACAGGGTACAGGGTTAAAAGGTGTTGACTAATCCAGGGTACAGGGTTTGTATCAGTGTGCTGGTCTGCATGGTTGTCAGGAGAAATGCATTTGCATCCCAAATGGCACCCTAAATAATGCACTATGGATCCTGGTCTAAAGTAGTGCACTATATAGGGAACCCTGGTCTAAAGTAGTGCACTATATAGGGAACCCTGGTCTAAAGTAGTGCACTATATAGGGAACCCTGGTCTAAAGTAGTGCACTATGGATCCTGGTCTAAAGTAGTGCACTATATAGGGAACCCTGGTCTAAAGTAGTGCACTATGGATCCTGGTCTAAAGTAGTGCACTATATAGGGTGTCAATGAGCTTTTCCAAAACGTGGTCCTCACACTACACACACACACACAGTTGATTGAAATAATCAACTAATCATCGAGCTTTGATAATTTGAATCAGCTGTGTAGTGTGTGTGTGTGTGTGTGTGTGTGTGTGTGTGTGTGTGTGTGTGTGTGTGTGTGTGTGTGTGTGTGTGTGTGTGTGGGGGGGGCCAAAACAGGCACCGAGGACCGCTTGGAGTCCCGAGGACCGCTATTTTCGGAAACCCTGCAGTAACTGTAAAGAGCTGTTCTCTGTCACGGCAAAAACACCCTGATTAACAGCTATAGGTTTAAATACTACCAGATGCTGTGTCATTGGCAAATCCTATCTTTAGACAATATAAACATGCCAAACTCTTCAATGTAGTACAGTGAAATTAAGGTTAAAATTGCCTTATGTCACTTCATATCGAACTTTACCTTGAATAATTGAATCAAACTGCAGTGATGATGAATGATGGAGGGGGGGGGTGTTTCAGTTTTACTGTCTGTCTGTCTGTCTGTGTCTGTCTGTCTGTCTGTCTGTCTGGCACCTTCACGTCTGTCTGTCTGTCTGTCTGGTCTGTCTGTCTGTCTGGCACCTTCATGTCTGTCTGTCTGTCTGGCACCTTCATGTCTGTCTGTCTGTCTGTCTGTCACCTTCATGACTGTCTGTCTGTCTGTCTGTCTGGCACCTTCATGACTGTCTGTCTGTCTGTCTGTCTGGCACCTTCATGTCTGTCTGTCTGTCTGTCTGGCACCTTCATGTCTGTCTGTTCTGTCTGTCTGTCTGGCACCTTCATGACTGTCTGTCTGTCTGGCACCTTCATGACTGTCTGTCTGTCTGGCACCTTCATGTCTGTCTGTCTGTCTGGCACCTTCATGTCTGTCTGTCTGTCTGTCTGTCTGTCTGACTGTCTGTCTGTCTCTGTCAGAAAACTGACTAACATTCGTCTGTCTGTGTCATGTCAATAGGGACATACAGTGGGGCAAACAAGTATTTAGTCAGGCACCAATGGTGCAAGTTCTCCCACTTAAAAAGATGAGAGAGGCCTGTAATTTTCATCATAGGTTCACTTCAACTATAACAGACAAAATGAGAAGAAGAAAAAATACAGAAAATCACATTGTAGGATTTTTAATGAATTTATTTGCAAATTATGGTGGAAAATACTTTTTATATGAATCAAATAAAGTCAAATAAAATGTATTTATAATAAATAAATAATTAATATATATATATATAATTAATAAATAATAAAATGTATTTATATAGCCCTTCTTACATCAACTGATATCTCAAAGTTAGCTCACAGATTACTGCACCTGTACATAGCCCACCTATAATTTAGCCCAAACAACTACCTCTTTCCCAACTGTTCAAATGTTCATAAATGACCAACAGGAGATTAGAACAGAACATGGCCAAGATGTTCAAATGTTCATAAATGACCAGCATGGTTGAATAATAATAAGGCAGAACAGTTGAAACTGGAGCAGCAGCACAGCCAGGTGGACTGGGGATAGCAAGGAGTCATCATGTCAGGTAGTCCTGGGGCATGGTCCTAGGGCTCAGGTCCTCCGAGAGAGAGAAGGAGAGAATTAGAGAACGCACACTTAGATTCACACAGGACACCGAATAGGACAGGAGAAGTACTCCAGATATAACAAACTGACCCTGACCCTATGACTGACTTAGTTTCTGGTCGGGGAAATGATGCAGATATTATATATAAAGCCACACCAACACACCAAACCCAGGTTAGCGTTTTAACCATTGGGATGCGAATTCAACCTTATTGTTCCTTTCCGGAATTCTGTTTTAAAAATGCAGATTGTACACAGGAGGCGGTAATACAGTAATAATATTAAAGATAAATTACAGGATATTAAACATAACAAATCAAATACAGTACAAATAGAATTGCATATTTTTTTCTTCTAAAAATAATAATTAATAATTAAAACAAATTTGCAGGACATAGAATACCACACAATATGGTAATATAATAATACTATATAATATATATATATAATGACATAATAAACATGATTATGATGTAGTACACAAAAAACGGGGAAACCGTGTTTGGCTTGCGAACTTTCATAAGGCTGAAGAGCCCCATGGTGGTGGTGGTGGGGTTATGGTATGGGGCAGGCATAAGTTACAGACAAACAAACACAATTGCATTTTATCGATGGCGATTTTAATGCACAGAGACGAGATCCCGAAGCCCATGTTTTTTGAAAGGTATCTATGGACCAACAGATGCATATCTGTATTCCCAGTCATGTTTAAATACATAGATTAGGGCCTTAATGAATGTATTTCCTTATATGTAAATTATAACTCAGTAAAAAAAAAAAAAAATCGATGAAATTGTTGCATGTTACAGTTATATTGTCGTTCCGTTTATAAAAGCTCTGGAGAGTCTTTTTAATGTGAAGGTTAAAATAACGAAGACAGAGTCAGTATGTTTCTTGAAGAGTCAACAGAGCCGAGAGATTGATCTTCATCGCCATAACAACAGATGAGAAAAGGTGCCAACCTAAAAGATGGCGGCTTTCAGTTTCCATGTTTATGTTTTTTTTTTAACATCACTTGACGTCAACAGGCGCGACACTAAAAACCATGGAAAGTGTTGCAACTGCAAAGAGTTGTACTTTCAGTGTGTTTTGTTTCAGAATCCGTTTTGAGAAACAAACCACAGGTTGTTCCACTGATATACACAGTACTCTGTTTTCTAGGAATTCAGTTGACGAGGTCCACAATGTGTGTATCAGATACAGCTGAAGTGTGAACAGTGAAAAACAGTGTTTAAAAACAAACAAACACTCAAATTTGACGATAAACATAAAACGGCGTGATCAGTGTGTTTCTCTGTGTGTGTTTCTCTGTGTGTGTGTTTCTCTATGTGTGTGTGTGTGTGTGTGTGTTTCTCTGTGTGTGTTTCTATGTGTGTGTGTGTGTGTGTTTCTATGTGTGTGTGTGTGTGTGTTTCTATGTGTGTGTGTGTGTGTGTTTCTATGTGTGTGTGTGTGTTTCTATGTGTGTGTGTGTGTGTTTCTCTGTGTGTGTTTCTCTGTGTGTGTTTCTCTGTGTGTGTGTTTCTCTATGTGTGTGTGTGTGTGTGTGTTTCTATGTGTGTGTGTGTGTGTGTTTCTATGTGTGTGTGTGTGTGTGTGTGTGTGTGTTTCTATGTGTGTGTGTGTGTGTGTGTGTGTTTCTCTGTGTGTGTTTCTCTCTATGTGTGTGTGTTTCTCTGTGTGTGTTTCTCTGTGTGTGTTTCTATGTGTGTGTGTGTGTGTGTGTGTGTTTCTATGTGTGTGTGTGTGTGTGTGTGTGTGTCTATGTGTGTGTGTGTGTGTGTTTCTATGTGTGTGTGTGTGTGTGTGTTTCTATGTGTGTGTGTGTGTGTGTTTCTATGTGTGTGTGTGTGTGTGTGTTTCTATGTGTGTGTGTGTGTGTGTGTGTGTGTGTTTTCTATGTGTGTGTGTGTGTTTCTCTGCGTGTGTGTGTGTTTCTATGTGTGTGTGTGTGTTTCTATGTGTGTGTGTGTGTGTGTGTTTTCTATGTGTGTGTGTGTGTGTGTGTTTCTATGTGTGTGTGTGTGTGTGTGTTTCTCTGTGTGTGTGTTTCTATGTGTGTGTGTGTGTGTGTGTGTGTTTCTATGTGTGTGTGTGTGTGTGTGTGTTTCTCTGTGTGTGTTTCTCTCTATGTGTGTGTTTCTCATCTTCAACAACTTCAATTAGAAGTGACATGTCGAAGCCTTTGAGCCCAACAAATGGCAGGCAACCCCACCCAGATCCAGGCAACCCCACCCAGATCCAGGCAACCCCACCCAGATCCAGGCAACCCCACCCAGATCCAGGCAACCCCACCCAGATCCAGGCAACCCCACCCAGATCCAGGCAACCCCACCCAGATCCAGGCAACCCCACCCAGATCCAGGCAACCCCACCCCCTCCTGCTGTTCAGTCCATCCACTGGCATTGTCTACAAGAAATCTGCCTCCAGAAAGAAAAGCTTCTCCCAAGTGAGTGTGACACCTACTCCCACTGCCTGCTGCTCTGCTGCTCGCCGGCTTTGCATTCATGTTACACGATGAAATTGCTGTACAATATGATCTTGTTGCCATCTGATGCACATTCAGATGTCATAAATCAGCACTGCAGAGTTAGTTACTTTAACTAGCAGTTCTCTCTCTGTGGGTCTAACCCCAAGAAGTTCTGGAAAACGGTTAAAGACCTGGAGAATAAACCCTCCCCCTCACAGCTGCCCATGTCCCTTAATGTTGATGAAGTGGTTGTTACTGACAAGAAGCACATGGCTGAGCTCTTTAATCACCACTTCATTAAGTCAGGATTCCTATTTGACTCAGCCATGCCTCCTTGCCCGTCCAACATTTCCTCATCTCCCACCCCTTCTAATGCGACTATCCCTGATGCTCCTCCCTCTATTCCCCCTGTCCCGCTACAAAGTTTCTCCCTGCAAGCGGTCACTGAGTCCGAGGTGCTAAAGGAGCTCCTTAAACTTGACCCCAAAAAAACACATTTGTGTCAGATGGTTTAGACCCTTTCTTCTTTAAGGATGCTGCCCCTATCATCTCCAAGCCTATCTCTGACCTTTTTAACCTGTCTCTCATTTCTGGGGAGGTTCCCACTGCTTGGAAGGCAGCCACAGTTCGTCCATTACTTAAAGGGGGAGATCAAGCTGATCCTAACTGTTATAGGCCTATTTCTATTTTGCCCTGTTTATCAAAAGTGTTGGAAAAACTTAGCAATAATCAACTGACTGGCTTTCTTGATGTCTATAGTATTCTCTCTGATATGTAATCTGGTTTCCGCTCAGGTAATGGATGTGTCACTGCAACCTTAAAGGTCCTCAATGATGTCACCATTGCCCTTGATTCTAAGCAATGTTGTGCTGCTATTGGCCAAAGCATTTGATACGGTAGACAGTTCCATTCTTGTGGGCCGGCTAAGGAGTATTGGTGTCTGTGATGGGTCATTGGCCTGGTTTGTTAACTACCTCTTTCAAAGAGTGCAGTGTATGAAGTCAGAACATCTGCTGTCTCAGCCACTGCCTGTCAGCAAGGGAGTACCCCAAGGCTCAATCCTAGGCCCCACACTCTTCTCAATTTACATCAACAACATAGCTCAGGCAGTAGAAAGCTCTCTCATCCATTTATATGCAGATGATACAGTCAGCTGGCCCCTCCCCGGATTTTGTGTTAAACGCTCTACAACAAAGCTTTCTTAGTGTCCAACAAGCTTTCTCTGTCCTTAACCTTGTTCTGAACACCTCCAAAACAAAGGTAATGTGGTTTGGTAAGAATAATGCCCCTCTCCCCACAGGTGTGATTACTACCTCTGAGGGTTTAGAGCTTGAGGTAGTCACCTCATACGAGTACTTGGGAGTATGGCTAGACGGTGAACTGTCCTTCTCTCAGCACATATCAAAGCTGCAGGCTAAAGTTAAATCTAGACTTGGTTTCCTCTATCGTAATCGCTACTCTTTCACCCCAGCTGCCAGACTAACCCTGATTCAGATGACCATCCTACCCATGCTGGATTACGGAGACATAATTTATTGATCGGCAGGTAAGGGTGCTCTCGAGCGGCTAGATATATTTTTTACCATTCGGCCATCAGATTTGCCACCAATGCTCCTTATAGGACACATCACTGCACTCTATACTCCTCTGTAAACTGGTCATCTCTGTATACCTGTCGCAAGACCCACTGGTTGATGCTTATTAATAAAACCCTCTTAGGTCTCACTCCACCCTATCTGAGATATCTACTGCAGCCCTCATCCTCCACATACAACACCCGTTCCGCCAGTCACAATCTGTTAAAGGTCCCCAAAGCACACACATCTCTGGGTCGCTCCTCTTTTCAGTTCGCTGCAGCTAGCGACTGGAACGACCTGCAACAAACACTCAACCTGGACAGTTTTATCTCAATCTCTTCATTCAAAGACGCAATCATGGAAACTCTTACTGACAGTTGTGGCTGCTTTGTGTGATGTATTGTTGTCTCTACCTTCTTGCCCTTTGTGCTGTTGTCTGTGCCCAATAATGTAAGTACCATGTTTTGTGCTGCTACCATGTTGTTGTCATGTTGTGTTTCTACCATGTTGTGCTGCTACCATGTTGTGTTTCTACCATGCTGTGTTGTCATGTGTTGCTGCCATGTTGTGCTGCTACCATGTTGTGTTTCTACCATGCTGTGTTGTCATGTGATGCTACCATGTTGTGCTGCTACCATGTTGTGCTGCTACCATGTTGTGCTGCTGCCATGTTGTGCTGCTACCATGTTGGTCTCTCTTTATGTCGGTCCCCGCAGGAGGCCTTTTGCCTTTTGGTAGGCCGTCATTGTAAATAAGAATTTGTTCTAAACTGACTTGCCTAATAAAAAGTAGTGGATTTGGCTACTTCAGCCACATCCGTTGCTGACAGGTGTATAAAATCGAGCCACAGCCATGTAACCTCCATAGACAAACATTGGCAGTAGAATGGGCCTTACTGAAGAGCTCAATGACTTAACGTCGCACTGTCATAGGATGCCACCATTCCAACAAGTCAGTTCGTCAAAATTCCGCCCTGCTAGAGCTGCCCCAGTCAACTGTCAAGTGCTGTTATTGTTTAGTGGAAATCTCTAGGAGCTGCGAAGTGGTAGGCCACACAAACTCACAGAATGGGACCGCCGAGTGCTGTAGCGCGTAAAAATGGTCTGTCCTCGGTTGCGACACTCACTACAGAGTTCCCAACTGCATCTGGAAGCAACGTCAGCACAAGAACTGTTCGTCGGGAGCTTCATGAAATGGGCTTCCATGGCAGGGCAGCCGCACACAAGCCTCAGATCACCATGCGCAATTCCAAGCGTCGCCTGGAGTGGTGTAAAACTCACCGCCATTGGACTCTGAAGCAGTGGAAACGCGTTCTCTGGAGTGATGAATTACGCTTCACCATCTGGCAGTCCAACAGACAAATCTAGGTCTGGTGGAAGCCAGGAGAACGCGACCTGCCCAAATGCATAGTGCCCACTGTAAAGTTTGGTGGAGGAGGAATAATGGTCTGGGGCTGTTTTTCCTGGTTTAGGCTACGCCCCTTAGTTCCAGTGAAGGGAAATCTTTAATGCTACAGCATACAATGGCTTTCTAGACGGTTCTGTGCTTCCAAATTTGGGGCAACAGTTTGGGGAAGGCCCTTTCCTGTTTCAGCATGTCAATGCCTCCGTGCACTAAGCGAGGTCCAGACAGAAATGGTTTGTTGAGATCGTTGTGGAAGAACCTGACTGGCCTGCACAGAGCCCTGACCTCATGGAAAACCTTTGCGATGAATTGGAATGCCTAAACGCCCAACATCAGTCCTCATTAATGCTCTTGTGGCTGAATGGACGCAAGTCCCCGCAACAATGTTCCAACATCTAGTGGAAAGCCTTCCCAGAAGAGTGGAGGCTGTTATAGCAGCAATGTTCCAACATCTAGTGGAAAGCCTTCCCAGAAGAGTGGAGGCTGTTATAGCAACAAAGGGGGGACCAACTCCATATTAATGTCCATGACTTTGGAATGAGATGTTCAATGAGCAGGTGTCCACATACCTTTGGTCATGTAGTGTATCTTTCATACTGGATCCAGAGACACACACATGGTATACAAGCATCCCTTTAAGGTTGGGATTGGGTGAGGGGAACCAAGATCTGTATCTAGTGGTAACACACCTGTAATACAGTGGAAACTGAAAGGGTTCACCCACACAGAAGGTGTACAACCTCAGAAGGCTGAAGAAATGTGGCTTGTTGTCAAAAACACTCACAAACTTTTACAGATGCACAATCGAGAGCATCCTGTCGGGCTGTATCACCGCCTGGTACGGCAACTGCTCCGCCCACAATCGTAAGGCTCTCCAGAGGGTAGTGAGGTCTGCACAACGCATCACCGGGGGCAAACTACCTGCCCTCCAGGACACCTACACCACCTGATGTCACAGGAAGGCCATAAAGATCATCAAGGACAACAACCACCCGAGCCACTGCATGTTCACCCCGCTAACATCCAGAAGGCGAGGTCAGTACAGGTGCATCAAAGCAGGGACCGAGAGACTGAAAAACAGCTTCTATCTCAAGGCCATCAGACTGTTAAACAGCCACCACTAACATTGAGTGGCTGCTGCCAACACACTGACTCAACTCCAGCCACTTTAATAATGGGAATTGATTGGAATTGATGTAAGATATATCACTAGCCACTTTAAACTATGCTACTTAATATAATGTTTACATACCCTACATTACTCATCTCATACTGTATTTTATACCATTTACTGCATCTTGCCTATGCCGTTCGGCCATCACCCTTCCATATATTTACAAGTACATATTCTTATTCCATCTTATTTTGTGTGTATTAGGTAGTTGTTGGGGAATTGTTACTTTACTTGTTAGATATTACTGCACGGTCGGAACTAGAAGCACAAGCATTTCGCTACACTCACATTAGCATCTGCTAACCATGTGTATGTGACCAATACAATGGGATTTGATTTGATCTTTACCCCAGAGCTAACACACCTGTAATAAGTGGAAACTTTACCAGAGCTAACACACCTGTAATAAGTGGAAACTTTACCCCAGAGCTAACACACCTGTAATAAGTGGAAACTTTACCCCAGAGCTAACACACCTGTAATACAGTGGAAACTTTACCCCGGAGCTAACACACCTGTAATACAGTGGAAACTTTACCCCAGAGCTAACACACCTGTAATAAGTGGAAACTTTACCAGAGCTAACACACCTGTAACAAGTGGAAACTTTACCAGAGCTAACACACCTGTAATAAGTGGAAACTTTACCAGAGCTAACACACCTGTAATAAGTGGAAACTTTACCAGAGCTAACACACCTGTAATAAGTGGAAACTTTACCAGAGCTAACACACATGTAATAAGTGGAAACTTTACCAGAGCTAACACACCTGTAATAAGTGGAAACTTTACCCCAGAGCTAACACACCTGTACTACAGTGGAAACTTTACCAGAGCTAACACACCTGTAATACAGTGGAAACTTTACCAGAGCTAACACACCTGTAATACAGTGGAAACTTTACCCCGGAGCTAACACACCTGTAATACAGTGGAAACTTTACCCCAGAGCTAACACACCTGTACTACAGTGGAAACTTTACCAGAGCTAACATACCTGTAATAAGTGGAAACTTTACCCCGGAGCTAACACACCTGTAATACAGTGGAAACTTTACCCCAGAGCTAACACACCTGTAATACAGTGGAAACTTTACCCCGGAGCTAACACACCTGTAATACAGTGGAAACTTTACCCCAGAGCTAACACACCTGTAATAAGTGGAAACTTTACCCCAGAGCTAACACACCTGTAATAAGTGGAAACTTTACCCCAGAGCTAACACACCTGTAATACAGTGGAAACTTTACCAGAGCTAACACACCTGTAATAAGTGGAAACTTTACCAGAGCTAACACACCTGTACTACAGTGGAAACTTTACCAGAGCTAACACACCTGTAATAAGTGGAAGACAACAGAGAACGAGAGAAATGACATCACATCTTACAGTAACGAACATACTTTAATACCTAGACGGTAAGCAACACCCTAGACGGTAAGCAACACCCTAGACGGTAAGCAACACCCTAGACCTAGACGGTAAGCAACACCCTAGACGGTAAGCAACACCCTAGACGGTAAGCAACACCCTAGACAGTAAGCAACACCCTAGACAGTAAGCAACACCCTAGACAGTAAGCAACACCCTAGACGGTAAGCAACACCCTAGACGGTAAGCAACACCCTAGACAGTAAGCAACACCCTAGACAGTAAGCAACACCCTAGACAGTAAGCAACACCCTAGACAGTAAGCAACACCCTAGTCGGTAAGCAACACCCTAGATGGTAAGTAAAACCCTAGTCAGTAAGCAACACCCTGGACAGTAAGCAACACCCTAGACAGTAAGCAACACCCTAGACGGTAAGCAACACCCTAGACGGTAAGCAACACCCTAGACGGTAAGCAACACCCTAGACGGTAAGCAACACCCTAGTCAGTAAGCAACACCCTAGACGGTAAGCAACACCCTAGTCAGTAAGCAACACCCTAGTCAGTAAGCAACACCATAGACAGTAAGCAACACCCTAGACAGTAAGCAACACCCTAGACAGTAAGCAACACCCTAGACAGTAAGCAACACCCTAGTCGGTAAGCAACACCCTAGATGGTAAGTAAAACCCTAGTCAGTAAGCAACACCCTGGACAGTAAGCAACACCCTAGACAGTAAGCAACACCCTAGACAGTAAGCAACACCCTAGACGGTAAGCAACACCCTAGACGGTAAGCAACACCCTAGACGGTAAGCAACACCCTAGACAGTAAGCAACAACCTAGTCAGTAAGCAACACACTGTGAGGTGAAGATCGAGAGGATTTTCTCTCAGTGGCTGTCAGAGAGAGAGACAGAAATACCCTCAGTAACATTGGTTAGGGTCAGCGGGCCTGTGTTTCAGTAAGAGCAGGCTAGGGTTAGAAGGGAAGGGTCAGGGGTCAGGACGGGGTCTTTGTTTCTCACTGTCTGGTTCTAGGTTCTACTATACCCACACCTCCAACATGCTACATTAAATGTGCCGTATGTCAATGTGCTAAACACACAGAGGTGATTAGCTAGCTGTCGCCACATCAAAGCTACATGACACGCTCCCACCCCAGCCTTGCTACACTCTCAGGTTGGGCGTGTGTGAGAACGCCCCCAAAACATTTGCCCCATTCCATTACAATGTGTTCAACAGCAGTGATTAGGAACAGGGTTCGGGCCTGCGTTTCATTGTCTGGTTCAAGGGCTCTCCTCTGACCCCATTCTCACACCTCCAACATAGTTAAAACACACACACACAGACACAGACACACACAGACACACACTCACAGACACACACTCACAGACACACACACACACACACACACACACACACACACACGCCCGTTAGACATTGGATAAAACAGAGCACCGTGTGTATTCAGCGCATTGGGCGGCAGGGTAGCCTAGTGGTTAGAGCGTTAGACTAGTAACCGAAAGGTTGCATGTTCAAATCCCCTGAGCTGACAAGGTACAAATCTGCCGTTCTGCCCCTGAACAGGCAGTTAACCCACTGTTCCTAGGCTGTCATTGAAAATAAGAATTTGTTCTTAACTGACTTGCCTAGTTAAATAAAGGTAAAATTAGGAAAGTCATTCAGGCCTCCTGAGTTTATCCACATTTTGCCTTCTTCATAAAATGTATTAAATATATACATATTTTCATCAATTTACACACAATTATGACAAAGCGAAATAAGTTAAGAAAGCCACTCCTCAGTAAAAGGCACATGACAGTCCGCTTGGAGTTTGCCAAAAGGCCCCTAAAGACTCACACCATAAGAAACAAAATTCTCTGGTCTGATGAAACCAAGATTGAACTCTTTGGCCTGATTGCCAAGCGTCACATTTGGAGGAAACCTAGCACCATCCCTATGGTGAAGCATGGTGGTGGCAGCATCACGCTGTGGGGTTGTTTTTCAGCATCAGGGACTGGGAGAATAGTCAGGATCGAGGGAAAGATGAACAGAGCAAAGTAGAGAGATCCTTGATGAAAACCTGCTCCATGTTACGAATAAATGAGTGAGGAGGTGTGGAGTCAGGCGCAGAGAGCAAAAGATGTGGGAAAAAACACGCTTTAATGTCCCGGAAACATAACATGAACAAAAGTAGGAAAACAAATGATCAGAAATATAAACGGACAGCGTGAAACCCAAATACAAACAAAATACACTCAAACACAGAACAGACGAACAAGCCCGCACGAAACAGAAGCGGGCTGAACAAACTATATATAACCCTACCCTAACAACCAAACAAGAAACAGGTGATACCAATCAGACAAAACCAAAGGAACACAGAACAACGGATCGGCGATAGCTAGTAGACCGGCGACGACGACCGCCGAGCGCCACCCGAACAAGAAGGGGAGTCACCTTCGGTAATATTCGTGACACTCCAGAGCACTCAGGACCGCAGACTGTGGCAAAAGTTCACCTTCCAACAGGACAACGACCCTAAGTACACAGCCAAGACAACACAGGAGTGGCTTCGGGACAAGTCTCAATTGTCCTTGAGGGGCCCAGCCAGAGTCTGGACTTGAACCCGATCGAACATCTCTGTGGAGCAAAGGGTCTGAATATTTATGTAAATGTGTTATTTAAATTCTATTTCAGTATTTTATTTTGAATAAACTAGCAAAAATTCTAAAAACCTGTTTTTGCTTTGTCATTATGGGGTGTTGTGTGTAGATTGATGAAGGGCAAAAAACTATTATCCATTTTAGAATAAGGCTGTAACGTAACAACATTTGGAAAAAGTCAAGGGGTCTGAATACTTTCCAAAGGCACTGTATATATGAAATATAAATGTGATGAAATGTTATACACCTTTAGTATTTATACTTACCTGATTTGATATATTCTGTTGTTATTAGTGTACCTTAGTTCATGGCTCTCCCTCTTGCACATTCATTGTACTGTGACGTGTGTTAGTGTTAGGATTAAGGCGGGATTAAGGCAGGAAGTTGGGCCCTGGGTGGGAGGAGTCCTAGCTAGACGCGGTATAGTGTTTTGATCACACACACACAGACCATATTATGTCTTTTCATTGCCAGTTAAATCTTTGATTTAAGTTGATCAGATCATTATTTTGTTTGTTAAAAAAAAGGAAAATAAATCTTGTCTCGTTGCATCATATCAGATCTTTGTGAAATATGTTTTGCCATTTGGGAACTTTGAATGTGGACTGTATGCATCCAAAACAACCCTGCCTCAGGCTTGGGCATTTTTAAATGGTAAGGAAGGAAATCTCTCTCTCACACACACACTCCCTGTCCTGAGGGGCTGTACACATGAATAACATATCATATATCCCACAAGGCACTCTATTCACTATTTAGTACACTACTACCCATAGGGCCCGGGTCAAAAGTAGTGCACTACATAGGGATTAGGGTGCCATTTGGGACAGGTGAAGAAACATAATCATCTCTCCCGTGAGACAACCGTAATCACAGTGAACAAACAAGGTGTTGTCTTGACGAAGTAATTTCAAACTACAACCCGTAACAACCAACCAGAGGAGTTTCCTGTCCCCCAGTGTGACCAACCAGATGAGTTTCCTGTCCCCCAGTGTGACCAACCAGAGGAGTTTCCTGTCCCCCAGTGTGACCAACCAGAGGAGTTTCCTGTCCCCCAGTGTGACCAACCAGAGGAGTTTCCTGTCCCCGAGTGTGACCAAACAGAGGAGTTTACTGTCCCCCAGTGTGACCAACCAACCAGAGGGGTTTCCTGTCCCCAAGAGTGACCAACCAACCAGAGGAGTTTCCTGTCCCCCATTGTGACCAACCAGAGGAGTTTCCTGTCCCCCAGTGTGACCAACCAACCAGCGGAGTTTCCAGTCCCCCAGTGTGACCAACCAACCAGAGGAGTTTCCTGTCCTCCAGTCTGACCAACCAGAGGAGTTTCCTGTCCTCCAATGTGACCAACAAACCAGAGGAGTTTCCTGTCCACCATTGTGACCAACCAGAGGAGTTTCCTGTCCCCCATTGTGACCAACCAGAGGAGTTTCCTGTCCCCCAGAGTGACCAACCAACCAGAGGATTTTCCAGTCCCCCAGTGTGACCAACCAACCAGGAGTTTCCTGTCCTCCAGTGTGACCAACCAGAGGAGTTTCCTGTCCCCCAGAGTGACCAACCAACCAGAGGAGTTTCCTCTCCCCCAGTGTGACCAACCAACCAGAGGAGTTTCCTGTCCTCCAGTGTGACCAACCAACCAACCAGAGGAGTTTCCTGTCCTCCAGTGTGACCAACCAACCAGAGGAGTTTCCTGTCCTCCAGTGTGACTAACCAACCAGAGGAGTTTCCTGTCCCCCATTGTGACCAACCAGAGGAGTTTCCTGTCCTCCAGTGTGACCAATCAACCAGAGGAGTTTCCAGTCCCCCAGTGTGACCAACCAACCAGAGGAGTTTCCTGTCCCTCAGTGTGACCAACCAGAGGAGTTTCCTGTCCCCCAGTGTGACCAACCAGAGGAGTTTCCTGTCCCCCAGTGTGACCAACCAGAGGAGTTTCCTGTCCCCCAGTGTGACCAACCAGAGGAGTTTCCTGTCCCCCAGTGTGACCTAAACAGAGGAGTTTACTGTCCCCCAGTGTGACCAAAACCAGAGGAGTTTACTGTCCCCCAGTGTGACCAACCAACCAGAGGGTTTCCTGTCCCCAGAGTGACCAACCAACCAGAGGAGTTTCCTGTCCCCAGTTGACCAACCAACCAGAGGAGTTTCCTGTCCTCCATTGTGACCAACCAGAGGAGTTTCCTGTCCCCCATTGTGACCAACCAGAGGAGTTTCCTGTCCCCCAGAGTGACCAACCAACCAGAGGATTTTCCAGTCCCCCAGTGTGACCAACCAACCAGAGGAGTTTCCTGTCCCCCAGTGTGACCAACCAGAGGAGTTTCCTGTCCCCCAGAGTGACCAACCAACCAGAGGAGTTTCCTCTCCCCCAGTGTGACCAACCAGAGGAGTTTCCTGTCCTCCAGTGTGACCAACCAGAGGAGTTTCCTGTCCCCCAGAGTGACCAACCAACCAGAGGAGTTTCCTCTCCCCCATTGTGACCAACCAGAGGAGTTTCCTGTCCTCCAGTGTGACCAACCAACCAGAGGAGTTTCCTGTCCACCATTGTGACCAACCAGAGGAGTTTCCTGTCCCCCATTGTGACCAACCAGAGGAGTTTCCTGTCCCCCAGAGTGACCAACCAACCAGAGGATTTTCCAGTCCCCCAGTGTGACCAACCAACCAGAGGAGTTTCCTGTCCCCCAGTGTGACCAACCAGAGGAGTTTCCTGTCCTCCAGTGTGACCAACCAGAGGAGTTTCCTGTCCCCCAGAGTGACCAACCAACCAGAGGAGTTTCCTACCCCCCAGTGTGACCAACCAACCAGAGGAGTTTCCTGTCCTCCAGTGTGACCAACCAACCAGAGGAGTTTCCTGTCCTCCAGTGTGACTAACCAACCAGAGGAGTTTCCTGTCCCCCATTGTGACCAACCAGAGGAGTTTCCTGTCCTCCAGTGTGACCAACCAACCAGAGGAGTTTCCTGTCCCCCAGTGTGACCAACCAACCAGAGGAGTTTCCAGTTCCCCAGTGTGACCAACCAACCAGAGGAGTTTCCTGTCCTCCAGTGTGACCAACCAACCAACCAGAGGAGTTTCCTGTCCTCCAGTGTGACCAACCAACCAAAGGGGTTTCCTGTCCTCCAGTGTGACTAACCAACCAGAGGAGTTTCCTGTCCTCCAGTGTGACCAACCAGAGGAGTTTCCTGTCCCCCAGAGTGACCAACCAACCAGAGGAGTTTCCTGTCCCCCAGAGTGACCAACCAACCAGAGGAGTTTCCAGTCCCCCAGTATGACCAACCAACCAGAGGAGTTTCCTGTCCCCCAGTGTGACCAACCAACCAAAGGAGTTTCCTGTCCTCCAGTGTGACCAACCAACCAGAGGAGTTTCCTGTCCCCCAGAGTGACCAACCAACCAGAGGAGTTTCCTCTCCCCCAGTGTGACCAACCAACCAGAGGAGTTTCCTGTCCCCCATTGTGACCAACCATAGGAGTTTCCTGTCCTCCAGTGTGACCAACCAGAGGAGTTTCCTGTCCCCCAGTGTGACCAACCAACCAGAGGAGTTTCCTGTCCTCCAGTGTGACCAACCAACCAGAGGAGTTTCCTCTCCCCCAGTGTGACCAACCAACCAGAGGAGTTTCCTGTCCCCCATTGTGACCAACCATAGGAGTTTCCTGTCCTCCAGTGTGACCAACCAGAGGAGTTTCCTGTCCCCCAGTGTGACCAACCAACCAGAGGAGTTTCCTGTCCCCCAGTGTGACCAACCAACCAGAGGAGTTTCCAGTCCCCCAGTGTGACCAACCAACCAGAGGAGTTTCCTGTCCCCCAGTGTGACCAACCAAACAAAGTTTCCTGTCCCCCAGTGTGACCAACCAACCAGAGGAGTTTCCAGTCCCCCAGTGTGACCAACCAACCAGAGGAGTTTCCTGTCCCCCAGTGTGACCAACCAAACAAAGTGTCCTGTCCCACAGTGTGACCAACCAGAGGAGTTTCCTGTCCCCCAGTGTGACCAACCAACCAGAGGAGTTTCCAGTCCCCCAGTGTGACCAACCAACCAGAGGAGTTTCCTGTCCCCCAGTGTGACCAACCAACCAAAGGAGTTTCCTGTCCCCCAGTGTGACCAACCAAACAAAGTTTCCTGTCCCCCAGTGTGACCAACCAGAGGAGTTTCCTGACCCCCAGTGTGACCAACCAGGGGAGTTTCCTGTCCCCCAGTGTGACCAACCAGGGGAGTTTCCTGTCCCCCAGTGTGACCAACCAGGGGAGTTTCCTGTCCCCCAGTGTGACCAACCAGAGGAGTTTCCTGTCCCCCAGAGTGACCAACCAGCCAGAGGAGTTTCCTCTCCCCCAGTGTGACCAACCAACCAGAGGAGTTTCCTGTCCTCCAGTGTGACCAACCAACCAACCAGAGGAGTTTCCTGTCCTCCAGTGTGACCAACCAACCAGAGGAGTTTCCTGTCCTCCAGTGTGACTAACCAACCAGAGGAGTTTCCTGTCCCCCATTGTGACCAACCAGAGGAGTTTCCTGTCCTCCAGTGTGACCAACCAACCAGAGGAGTTTCCAGTCCCCCAGTGTGACCAACCAACCAGAGGAGTTTCCTGTCCCTCAGTGTGACCAACCAGAGGAGTTTCCTGTCCCCCAGTGTGACCAACCAGAGGAGTTTCCTGTCCCCCAGTGTGACCAACCAGAGGAGTTTCCTGTCCCCCAGTGTGACCAACCAGAGGAGTTTCCTGTCCCCCAGTGTGACCAACCAGAGGAGTTTCCTGTCCCCCAGTGTGACCTAAACAGAGGAGTTTACTGTCCCCCAGTGTGACCAACCAACCAGAGGGGTTTCCTGTCCCCCAGAGTGACCAACCAACCAGAGGACTTTCCTGTCCCCCATTGTGACCAACCAGAGGAGTTTCCTGTCCTCCAGTTGATGAGGAGTTTCCTTCCACCATTGTGACCAACCAGAGGAGTTTCCTGTCCCCATTGTGACCAACCAGAGGAGTTTCCTGTCCCCCAGAGTGACCAACCAACCAGAGGATTTTCCAGTCCCCCAGTGTGACCAACCAACCAGAGGAGTTTCCTGTCCCCCAGTGTGACCAACCAGAGGAGTTTCCTGTCCCCCAGAGTGACCAACCAACCAGAGGAGTTTCCTCTCCCCCAGTGTGACCAACCAGAGGAGTTTCCTGTCCTCCAGTGTGACCAACCAGAGGAGTTTCCTGTCCCCCAGAGTGACCAACCAACCAGAGGAGTTTCCTCTCCCCCATTGTGACCAACCAGAGGAGTTTCCTGTCCTCCAGTGTGACCAACCAACCAGAGGAGTTTCCTGTCCACCATTGTGACCAACCAGAGGAGTTTCCTGTCCCCCATTGTGACCAACCAGAGGAGTTTCCTGTCCCCCAGAGTGACCAACCAACCAGAGGATTTTCCAGTCCCCCAGTGTGACCAACCAACCAGAGGAGTTTCCTGTCCCCCAGTGTGACCAACCAGAGGAGTTTCCTGTCCTGAGGAGTTTCCTGTCCCCCAGAGTGACCAACCAACCAGAGGAGTTTCCTCCCCCCAGTGTGACCAACCAGAGGAGTTTCCTGTCCTCCAGTGTGACCAACCAACCAGAGGAGTTTCCTGTCCCCCAGTGTGACCAACCAGAGGAGTTTCCTGTCCTCCAGTGTGACCAACCAACCAGAGGAGTTCCAACCAACCAGAGGAGTTTCAGTGTGACTGGAGGAGTTTCCTGTCCCCCATTGTGACCAACCAGAGGAGTTTCCTGTCCTCCAGTGTGACCAACCAACCAGAGGAGTTTCTGTCCACCATTGTGACCAACCAGACCATTGTGACCAACCAGAGAGTTTGTCCCCAGTGACCAACCAACCAGAGGATCCAGTCCCCCAGTGTGACCAACCAACCAGAGGAGTTTCCTGTCCCCAGTGTGACCAACCAGAGGAGTTTCCAAGTGACCAACCAACCAGAGGTGTTCCTCTCCCCAGTGTGACCAACCAGAGGAGTTTCCTGTCCTCCAGTGGAGGAGTTTCCTGTCCCCAGAGTGACCAACCAACCAGAGGAGTTTCCTCTCCCCATTGTGACCAACCAGAGGAGTTTCCTGTCCTCCAGTGTGACCAACCAACCAGAGGAGTTTCCTGTCCACCATTTGACCAACCAGAGGAGTTTCATGTCCCCCATTGTGACCAACCAGAGGAGTTTCCTGTCCCCCAGAGTGACCAACCAACCAGAGGTTTTCAGTCCCCCAGTGTGACCAACCAACCAGAGGAGTTTCCTGTCCCCCAGTGTGACCAACCAGAGGAGTTTCCTGTCCTCCAGTGTGACCAACCAGAGGAGTTTCCTGTCCCCCAGAGTGACCAACCAACCAGAGGAGTTTCCTCTCCCCCAGTGTGACCAACCAACCAGAGGAGTTTCCTGTCCTCCAGTGTGACCAACCAACCAGAGGAGTTTCCTGTGTGACTAACCAACCAGAGGAGTTTCCTGTCCCCATTGTGACCAACCAGAGGAGTTTCCTGTCCTCCAGTGTGACCAACCAACCAGAGGAGTTTCCTGTCCCCCAGTGTGACCAACCAACCAGAGGAGTTTCCTGACCCCCCAGTGTGACCATCCAACCAGGGGGAGTTTCCTGTCCCCAGTGTGACCAACCAGGGAGTTTCCTGTCCCCCAGTGTGACCAACCAGAGGAGTTTCCTGTCCCCCAGAGTGACCAACCAACCAGAGGAGTTTCCTGTCCCCCAGTGTGACCAACTGTTTCCTGTCCTCCAGTGTGACCAACCAACCAACCAGAGTTTCCTGAGTGTGACCAACCAACCAGAGGAGTTTCCTGTCCCCCAGTGTGACCAACCAGAGGAGTTTCCTGTCCTCCAGTTGACAAAGAGTTTCCTGTCCCCCAGAACCAACAACCAGAGGAGTTTCCAGTGTGACCAACCAACCAGAGGAGTTTCCTGTCCTCCAGTGTGACCAACCAACCAGAGGAGTTTCCTGTCCTCCAGTGTGACTAACCAACCTTTAGAGGAGTTTCCTGTCCCCCATTGTGACCAACCAGAGGAGTTTCCTGTCCTCCAGTGTGACCAACCAACCAGAGGAGTTTCCAGTCCCCAGTGTGACCAACCAACCAGAGGAGTTTCCTGTTCCCCAGTGTGACCAACCAACCAGAGGAGTTTCCTGTCCCCCATTGTGACCAACCAACCAGAGGAGTTTCCTGTCCCCCAGTGTGACCAACCAGAGGAGTTTCCTGTCCCCAGTGTGACCAACCAGTTTCCTGTCCCCCAGTGTGACCAACCAGAGGAGTTTCCTGTCCCCCAGTTGACCAACCAGAGGAGTTTCCTGTCCCCCAGGAGGAGTTTCCTTCCCCAGTGTGACCAACCAGAGGAGTTTCCTGTCCCCAGTGTGACCAACCAGAGGAGTTTCCTGTCCCCCAGTGTGACCAACCAACCAGAGGAGTTTTGAGCCCAGTGTGACCAACCAACCAGAGGAGTTTCCTGTCCCAAACCAACCAGGGAAATACCAGAACCAGGTGGAGTTTCCTGTCCCCCAGTGTGACCAACCAGAGGAGTTTCCTGTCCCCCAGAGTGACCAACCAACCAGAGGAGTTTCCTGTCCCCAGTGTGACCAACCAACCAGAGGAGTTTCCTGTCCTCCAGTGTGACCAACCAACCAGAGGAGTTTCCTGTCCTCCAGTGTGACCAACCAACCAGAGGAGTTTCCTGTCCTCCAGTGTGACCAACCAACCAGAGGAGTTTCCTGTCCCCCAGTGTGACCAACCAACCAGAGGAGTTTCCAGTTCCCCAGTGTGACCAACCAACCAGAGGAGTTTCCTGTCCCCCATTGTGACCAACCAGAGGAGTTTCCTGTCCCCAGTGTGACCAACCAGAGGAGTTTCCTGTCCCCAGTTTTTCCTGTCCCCAGTGTGACCAACCAGAGGAGTTTCCTGTCCCCCAGTGTGACCAACCAGAGGAGTTTCCTGTCCCCCAGTGTGACCTAAACAGAGGAGTTTACTGTCCCCCAGTGTGACCAACCAACCAGAGGGGTTTCCTGTCCCCCAGAGTGACCAACCAACCAGAGGAGTTTCCTGTCCCCCATTGTGACCAACCAGAGGAGTTTCCTGTCCTCCAGTGTGACCAACCAACCAGAGGAGTTTCCTGTCCACCATTGTGACCAACCAGAGGAGTTTCCTGTCCCCCATTGTGACCAACCAGAGGAGTTTCCTGTCCCCCAGAGTGACCAACCAACCAGAGGATTTTCCAGTCCCCCAGTGTGACCAACCAACCAGAGGAGTTTCCTGTCCCCCAGTGTGACCAACCAGAGGAGTTTCCTGTCCCCCAGAGTGACCAACCAACCAGAGGAGTTTCCTCTCCCCCAGTGTGACCAACCAGAGGAGTTTCCTGTCCTTACCAACCAGAGGAGCCCTGTCCCCCAGAGTGAGAGGAGTTTCCAGGACCCATTGTGACCAACCAGAGGAGTTTCCTGTCCTCCAGTGTGACCAACCAACCAGAGGAGTTTCCTGTCCACCATTGTGACCAACCAGAGGAGTTTCCTGTCCCCCATTGTGACCAACCAGAGGAGTTTCCTGTCCCCCAGTGTGACCAACCAACCAGAGGACCAACCAGAGTTTCCAGTCCCCCAGTGTGACCAACCAACCAGAGGAGTTTCCTGTCCCCAGTGTGACCAACCAGAGGAGTTTCCTGTCCTCCAGTGTGACCAACCAACCAGAGGAGTTTCCTGTTGTGACCAACCAACCAGAGGAGTTTCCTGTCCTCCAGTGTGACCAACCAACCAGAGGAGTTTCCTGTCCCCATTGTGACCAACCCCAGAGGAGTTTCCAACCAGTCCTGTCCTCCAGTGTGACCAACCAACCAGAGGAGTTTCCTGTCCCCCAGTGTGACCAACCAACCAGAGGAGTTTCCAGTTCCCCAGTGTGACCAACCAACCAGAGGAGTTTCCTGTCCTCAGTGTGACCAACCAACCAACCAGAGGAGTTTCCTTTCCAGTGTGACCAACCAACCAAAGGGTTTCCTGTCCTCCAGTGTGACTAACCAACCAGAGGAGTTTCCTGTCCTCCAGTGTGACCAGAGGAGTTTCCTGTCCCCAGAGTGACCAACCAACCAGAGGAGTTTCCTGTCCCCCAGAGTGACCAACCAACCAGAGGAGTTTCCAGTCCCCCAGTGTGACCAACCAACCAGAGGAGTTTCCTGTCCCCCAGTGTGACCAACCAACCAAAGGAGTTTCCTGTCCTCCAGTGTGACCAACCAACCAGAGGAGTTTCCTGTCCCCCAGAGTGACCAACCAACCAGAGGAGTTTCCTCTCCCAGTGTGACCAACCAACCAGAGGAGTTTCCTGTCCCCCATTGTGACCAACCATAGGAGTTTCCTGTCCTCCAGTGTGACCAACCAGAGGAGTTTCCTGTCCCCAGTGTGACCAACCAACCAGAGGAGTTTCCTGTCCCCAGTGTGACCAACCAACCAGAGGAGTTTCCTGTCCCCAGTGTGACCAACCAACCAGAGGAGTTTCCTGTCCCCATTGTGACCAACCACCTCCAGTGTGACCAACCAGAGGAGTTTCCTGTCCCCCAGTGTGACCAACCAACCAGAGGAGTTTCCTGTCCCCACACAGTGTGACCAACCAACAGAGGAGTTTCCAGTCCCCCAGTGTGACCAACCAACCAGAGGAGTTTCCTGTCCCCAGTGTGACCAACCAAACAAAGTTTCCTGTCCCCCAGTGTGACCAACCAACCAGAGGAGTTTCCAGTCCCCCAGTGTGACCAACCAACCAGAGTTTCCTGTCCCCCAGTGTGACCAACAAACAAAGTGTCCTGTCCCCAGTGTGACCAACCAGAGGAGTTTCCTGTCCCCCAGTGTGACCAACCAACCAGAGGAGTTTCCAGTCCCCCAGTGTGACCAACCAACCAGAGGAGTTTCCTGTCCCCCAGTGTGACCAACCAACCAAAGGAGTTTCCTGTCCCCCAGTGTGACCAACCAAACAAAGTTTCCTGTCCCCCAGTGTGACCAACCAGAGGAGTTTCCTGACCCCCAGTGTGACCAACCAGGGGAGTTTCCTGTCCCCCAGTGTGACCAACCAGGGGAGTTTCCTGTCCCCCAGTGTGACCAACCAGGGGAGTTTCCTGTCCCCCAGTGTGACCAACCAGAGGAGTTTCCTGTCCCCCAGTGTGACCAACCAGGGGAGTTTCCTGTCCCCCAGTGTGACCAACCAGGGGAGTTTCCTGTCCCCCAGCTAAAGCCGGGGATTCAACGCCTCGACGTTTACATCACAAGGAAGATAATTTTATTTTGATGGGTGTTATTTTTTTGGTGGAATTTATTAAAAAAAAATTTTTTTAATACAATTGAAATGTTTACAAATTAAAAGCTCTGAAATGAAAGTAACTTGGAGTGAGATATGATGTCCCAGATGTGCTCAATTGGATTCAGGTCTGGGGAACGGGCGGGCCAGTCCATAGCATCAATGCCTTCCTTTTGCAGGAACTGCTGACACACTCCAGCCACATGTGGTCTAGCATTGTCTTGCATTAGGAGGAACCCAGGGCCAACCGCACCAGCATATGGTCTCACAAGGGGTCTGAGGATCTCATCTCGGTACGTAATGGTAGTCAGGCTACCTCTGGCGAGCACATGGAGGGCTGTGCGGCTCCCCAAAGAAATCCCACCCCGCACCATGACTGACCCACCTCCAAACCGGTCATGCTGGAGGATGTTGCAGGCAGCAGAACGTTCTCCACGGCGTCTCCAGACTCTGTCACGTCTGTCATGTACTCAATGTGAACCTGCTTTCATCTGTGAAGAGCACAGGGCGCCAGTGGCGAATTTGCCAATCTTGGTGTTCTCTGGCAAATGCCAAACGTCCTACATGGTGTTGGGCTGTGAGCACAACCCCCACCTGTGGACGTCGGGCCCTCATAGACCCTCATAGAATCTTTCTGACCGTTTGAGCAGACACATGCACATTTGTGGCCTGCTGGAGGTCATTTTGCAGGGCTCTGGCAGTGCTCCGCCTGCTCCTCCTTGCACAAAGGCAGAGGTAGCGGTCCTGCTGCTGGGTTGTTGCCCTCCTCCACGTCTCCTGGTAGCGCCTTCATGCTCTGGACACTACGCTGACAGACAGAGCAAACCTTCTTGCCACAGCTCGCATTGATGTACCATCCTGGATGAGCTGCACTACCTGAGCCACTTGTGTGGGTTGTAGACTCTGTCTCATGCTATCACTAGAGTGAAAGCACCGCCAGCATTCAAAAGTGACCAAAACATCAGCCAGGAAGCATAGGAACCGAGAAGTGGTCTGTGGTCACCACCTGCAGAACCACTCCTTTATTGGGGGTGTCTTGCTAATTGCCTATAATTTCCACCTGTTTTCTATTCCATTTGCACAACATCATGTGAAATTTGTCAATCAGTGTTGCTTCCTAAGTGGACAGTTTGATTTCACAGAAGTGCGATTGACTTGGAGTTACATTGTGTTGTTTAAGTGTTCCCTTTATTTTTTTGAGCAGTGTATATTTAATACCCAAATTCCCATCAAAATACCAGAACCATTATTCGTCTGCGCCCAGCAACATGTTTTATGTGCTATAATTCAGTTAATACCCGATGGATTTTTTTTAACTCAAAACATTCAGTATCTTCATCTATTGTTCAAATTGTTGCATTTATTATATATATAAAAAATCTATTTTTTATTGTTCTTAATTTTTGGGGTGATTGTTGCTACATTTCAGGTCCGATGACGGGCGGAATGTCAGGTGTCACTCTACACTCCATGACCAAAAGTATGTGGACGCCTGCTCATCAAATATATTCCAAAAACATTTTTTATAACTCATTATAACTCTGTGAAATTGTGTGGCCTACCACTTCCCGTATGAGCCGTTGTTGCTCCTAGACATTTCCATTTGACAATAACAGCACTTACAGTTGACCGGGGCAGCTCTAACAGGACAGAAATTTGGCAAACTGACTTGTTGGCAATGTGGCATCCTATGACGGTGCCACGTTGAAAGTCACTGAGCTCGTAGTGGTAGAGTCCCGTAGGCCAGGGAGACCAGAATGTTACCACACCTCTCAGTGAGATATAGGGAGGCTTGCTGTTTCTGTGTCCCAAATTCCCAATAAAAAGTGCCCAAAGTATTTTTACCCCTTTTTCTCCTCAATTTCATTGTTTCCAATTGGTAGTTACAGTCTTGTCTCATCACTGCAACTCCCGTATGGACTTTGGAGAGGTGAAGCTTGAGAGTCTCCCCCCCCTGCCCCCCCCATGAAACATGACTCTGCCAAGCTACACTGCTTCTTAACACAAACCCTCCCCTAACCCGGACGACGCTGGGCCAATTGTGCGACACCTCATAGATCTAACGGTCACGGCCGGCTGTGACACAGCCTGGGATCGAACCCGGGTCTGTAATGACGCAGCTAGCAGGACTACTTGTGACCCACAGTGAGAGGATGCAGGAACACACACACACACACACACACGAGACACAAAGTGACAATAAGATTCTGCAACACTATATTTATACACAAAATCAAAGCAGTATCAAAATGATGTAGAAGGTAGTTTTGGGGTGAAGCCCTCTGCATAGCATTCACACAGTACAAAGTCTGAGCAGAAAGTGATTCTTAACATTGTAACAGCCAGGATAAAGAACTACCAACTGAAAAGACTAGAAAGACTACAAACCCCTAGAGAACAGCATCAGGCTGAAATGGCCTCTGGCTGCATTCCATTATGAAACATGGCTGCCTCGTCTCTGCCCTTAAACACTTGTACACTGGACATATCAGCTCTCCACAAGTGCATAGGGGGTAGAGGGAAGTGGTTAAGGACTTTGGATGAAAGCCAGCGAGCTGGGTGACTGAGGCCAAGTGAACTGTACTCAACTATTCACCTTGTACTGTGGGAAAGTGGTTCATGAATGGGGCGTGACTTCATATGTCTCTGAATGGGATGTGGCCAGGGGGGAAACTTCATATGTCTCTGAATGGGATGTGGCCGGGGGAGACTTCATAGGTCTCTGAATGGGACGTGGCCGGGGCGTGACTTCATAGGTCTCTGAATGGGACGTGACCGGGCGTGACTTCATAGGTCTCTGAATGGGATGTGGCCGGGGGAGACTTCATAGGTCTCTGAATGGGATGTGGCCGGGGCGTGACTTCATAGGTCTCTGAATGGGATGTGGCCGGGGGGAGACTTCAGGTCTCTGAATGGGACGTGGCCGGGGGAGACTTCATAGGTCTCTGAATGGGACGTGGCCAGGGGGCGTGACTTCATATGTCTCTGAATGGGACGTGGCCGGGGGTGACTTCATATGTCTCTGAATGGGATGTGGCCGGGGGAGACTTCATAGGTCTCTGAATGGGATGTGGCCAGGGGCGTGACTTCATAGGTCTCTGAATGGGATGTGGCCGGGGACGTGACTACACAGGTCTCTGAATGGGACGTGGCAGGGGGGTAGACTACACAGGTCTCTGAATGGGATGTGGCCGGGGCGTGACTTCATATGTCTCTGAATGGGACGTGGCCGGAGGCGTGACTTCATATGTCTCTGAATGGGACGTGGCCGGGGCGTGACTTCATATGTCTCTGAATGGGCGTGGCCGGGGGTGACTTCATATGTCTCTGAATGGGACGTGGCCGGGGAGGGTGACTTCATAGGTCTCTGAATGGGACGTGGCCGGGCGTGACTTCATAGGTCTCTGAATGGGATGTGGCCGGGCGTGACTTCATAGGTCTCTGAATGGGATGTGGCCGGGGGAGACTTCATAGGTCTCTGAATGGGATGTGGCCGGGGGAGACTTCATAGGTCTCTGAATGGGACGTGGCCGGGGGGAGACTTCATAGGTCTCTGAATGGGATGTGGCCGAGGGGCGTGACTTCATAGGTCTCTGAATGGGATGTGGCCGGGGTGAGACTTCATAGGTCTCTGAATGGGGCGTGGCCGGGGGAGACTTCATAGGTCTCTGAATGGGACGTGGCCGGGGGAGACTTCATAGGTCTCTGAATGGGACGTGGCCGGAGACTTCATAGGTCTCTGAATGGGACGTGACCGGGCGTGACTTCATAGGTCTCTGAATGGGATGTGGCCGGGGGTGACTTCATAGGTCTCTGAATGGGACGTGACCGGGCGTGACTTCATAGGTCTCTGAATGGGATGTGGCCGGGGGAGACTTCATAGGTCTCTGAATGGGATGTGGCCGGGCGTGACTTCATCGGTCTCTGAATGGGATGTGGCCGGGGGGGGACTTCATAGGTCTCTGAATGGGACGTGGCCGGGCGTGACTTCATAGGTCTCTGAATGGGATGTGGCCGGGGCGTGACTTCATATGTCTCTGAATGGGACGTGACTACACAGGTCTCTGAATGGGACGTGGCAGGGGGAGACTTCATAGGTCTCTGAATGGGACGTGGCCGGGGGAGACTTCATAGGTCTCTGAATGGGATGTGGCCGGGCGTGACTTCATATGTCTCTGAATGGGACGTGGCCGGGCGTGACTTCATATGTCTCTGAATGGGACGTGGCCGGGGGTGACGTCACAGGTCTCTGAATGGGACGTGGCCGGGCCGTGACGTCACAGGTCTCTGAATTGACGTGGCCGGGGGGAGACTTCATAGGTCTCTGAATGGGATGTGGCCGGGGCGTGACTTCATAGGTCTCTGAATGGGATGTGGCCTCTGAATGGGATGTGGCCGGGGGGGGAGACTTCATAGGTCTCTGAATGGGACGGGCCAGGGGCGTGACTTCATAGGTCTCTGAATGGGATGTGGCCGGGGGCGTGACTTCATATGTCTCTGAATGGGACGTGACTACACAGGTCTCTGAATGGGACGTGGCAGGGGGTAGACCACACAGGTCTCTGAATGGGACGTGGCCGGGCGTGACTTCATATGTCTCTGAATTGGACGTGGCAGGGGGGGGACGTCACAGGTCTCTGAATGGGACGTGGCCGGGCCGTGACGTCACAGGTCTCTGAATGGGACGTGGCCGGGCCGTGACGTCACAGGTCTCTGAATGGGACGTGGCCGGGCCGTGACGTCACAGGTCTCTGAATGGGACGTGGCCGGGCCGTGACGTCACAGGTCTCTGAATGGGACGTGGCCGGGGGGGAGACTTCATAGGTCTCTGAATGGGACGTGGCCGGGCCGTGACTTCATATGTCTCAATGGGACGTGGCCGGGGACGACGACTTCATATGTCTCTGAATGGGACGTGGCCGGGCCGTGACTTCATATGTCTCTGAATGGGACGTGGCCGGGCCGTGACGTCACAGGTCTCTGAATGGGACGTGGCCGGGCCGTGACGTCACAGGTCTCTGAATGGGACGTGGCCGGGCCGTGACGTCACAGGTCTCTGAATGGGACGTGGCCGGGCCGTGACGTCACAGGTCTCTGAATGGGACGTGGCCGGGCCGTGACTTCATATGTCTCTGAATGGGACGTGGCCGGGGACGACGACTTCATATGTCTCTGAATGGGACGTGGCCGGGGACGACGACTTCATATGTCTCTGAATGGGACGTGGCCGGGCCGTGACTTCATATGTCTCTGAATGGGACGTGGCCGGGGGGGGAGACTTCATAGGTCTCTGAATGGGACGTGGCCGGGCCGTGACGTCACAGACCTCGATGTGTAAGTGTGTGTTTACATTCCCACAAGCCATTTCAATAACACACACGGTTTGTTAATCTATCACTAACTGATACAAGGAAGTCTGTTTGGATTGATTTAGTCATGTGGAAAAACCCATGGACTCATACGTACCTCTCCTCTCTTCTCATAATCTCTTGGTTGTTTTAAAAGGTGAACGTAGCAGATTAGGTAAAAAACATTGATTAATCAAAATAAATGCTTTTTAAAAACATTAAAACTGGTCATGAAAAATACACTTCTATGCTTTAAGAAAATCCATGCACTCCCCAGTGAGTCGATAACCCTTATTGCTTCTGTTTTACAACACTTGTATGAGTGGGTGTATCCCTGTGTGTGTGTGTGTGTGTGTGTGTGTGTGTGTATATATATATGTCTCATAGGGCAGGTCTCTGTGTGTCTGGGACCATGTGATTGGCTGAGGGCTGTAATTTCTTCCTCCTCTTCATCAGAAGGGGATTGGAGGACTCCTCAATGGTCTTGATTTTGACTTGCTCATAGTCCACTCTCATGGTCGCTAAGGCGCTATTCATCTCCTCCTGAGAGACACACAGACAGGAAGTCCATCAGACAACGTTCTGTAACAACATCCCACTGACGTCTAGGTAGGAAGACATATTTAATTCAACATTTTCTTTACCAAGACACCGGCGGCCCCAAAAAGAGCCTCCCACTGGGCTTGCACTCCCCCCTCACTGGGTTTGGCTTTGACCCCCCCTCACTGGGCTTGGCTTGGACCCCCCCTCACTGGGCTTGGACCCCTTCTCACTGGGCTTGGCTTGAACCCCCCCCTCACTGTGCTTGAACCCCCTCCCTCACTGGGCTTGAACGCCCCCCCTCACCGGGCTTGAACCCCCCTCACTGTGCTTGAACCCCCTCCCTCACCGGGCTTGAACGCCCCCTCACCGGGCTTGAACCCCCCTCACTGGGCTTGAACCCCCCTCACTGGGCTTGAACACCCCCCTTCTCACTGGGCTTGGCTTGGACCACCCCCCTCACTGGGCTTGAACCCCCCTTACTGGGCTTGAACCCCCCTTACTGGGCTTGAACCCCCCACCCCTCACTGGGCTTGAACCCCCCTTACTGGACTTGAACCCCCCTCACTGTGCTTGAACCCCTCCCTCACTGGGCTTGAACGCCCCCTCACTGGGCTTGAACCCTCCCCTCCCTCACTGGGCTTGAACCCCCCTCACTGGGCTTGAACACCCACCCCCCACCCCCCCCTTCTCACTGGGCTTGGCTTGGACCACCCCCCTCACTGGGCTTGGACCACCCCCCTCACTGGGCTTGAACCCCCCACTTACTGGGCTTGAACCCCTCCCCCTTACTGGGCTTGAACCCCCCACCCCTCACTGGGCTTGAACCCCCTTACTGGACTTGAACCCCCCTCACTGTGCTTGAACCCCCTCCCTCACTGGGCTTGAACGCCCCCTCACTGGGCTTGAACCCCCTCACTGGGCTTGAACACCCCCCTCACTGGGCTTGAACCCCCCTCACTGGGCTTGAACTTCCCCCCTCACTGGGCTTGAACTCCCCCTTACTGGGCTTGAACCCCCCTCACTAGGCTTGAACCCACCCCCCCCTCACTGGGCTTGAACCCCTCTGTGTTATGTAAGTTCTCTGCCAAATTGAACCCTATTGGTACTGGTCAAAAGAGGTGCACTACATAGGGACTAGTGTGCACTACATAGGGACTAGTGTGCACTACTAGGGAATAGTGTGCACTACATAGGGGAAAGTGTTCCATTTAAGATGCATTCAGTCTCACCCTGAGGTCCTCCCAAGCATCTCTGTCCTCGATCAGAACTCGCCTGGTGTGGAGAGGAATCTGGGGAACCTCCATCGACTGCTACAGAGAAAGAGACACACACACGCGCTAGGGATGAGACACACACGCGCTAGGGATGAGACACACACGCGCTAGGGATGAGACACACACGCGCTAGGGATGAGACACACACACGCGCTAGGGATGAGACACACACGCGCTAGGGATGAGACACACACACGCGCTAGGGATGAGACACACACACGCGCTAGGGATGAGACACACACACGCGCTAGGGATGAGACACACACACGCGCTAGGGATGAGACACACACACGCGCTAGGGATGAGACACACACACGCGCTAGGGATGAGACACACACACATGCGCTAGGGATGAGACACACACACATGCGCTAGGGATGAGACACACACACACGCGCTAGGGATGAGACACACACACACGCGCTAGGGATGAGACACACACACACGCGCGCTAGGGATGAGACACACACACACGCGCGCTAGGGATGAGACACACACACACACACACACACACTAAGGATGAGACACACACACACTAGGGATGAGACACACACACACTAGGGATGAGACACACACAGAGACACACAAACGTGCTAGGGATGAGACATAGACACACACAGAGACACACAAACGTGCTAGGGATGAGACATACACACACACGTGCTAGGGATGGGATGAGACACACACACACACACACACACACTAGGGATGAGACACACACACACGTGCTAGGGATGAGACACACACACACACACACACACACACTAGGGATGAGACACACACACACGTGCTAGGGATGAGATACACACACACACGCGCACTAGGGATGACACACGCGCGCTAGGGATGAGACACACAGAGACACATACACTAGGGATGAGACACACACACACGATGTGACACACACACACTCACACACAAGCGATGTGACACACACGCTAGGGATGTGACAAATGGAAAATGTTAATTGTTTTCCGTTAAATTAGTAACATATAATGTACAGTACCAGTCAAAAGATTGGACACACAAATCAAATCAAATCAAATTTATTTATATAGCCCTTCGTACATCAGCTGATATCTCAAAGTGCTGTACAGAAACCCAGCCTAAAACCCCAAACAGCAAACAATGCAGGTGTAAAAGCACACCTACTCACTCAAGGGTTTTTCTTTATTTATACTATTTTCTACATTGTAGAACAATAGTGAAGACATCAAAACTATGAAATAACACATATGGAATCATGTAGTAACCAAAAAAGTGTTATACAAATATTAATTAATTTTATACATGAGATTCTTTAAAGTAGCCACCATTTGCCTTGACAGCTTTGCACACTCTTGGCATTCTCTCAACCAGCTTCACCTGGAATGCTTTTCCAACAGTCTTGAACGAGTTCCCACATATGCTGAGCACTTGCTGGCTACTTTCCTTCACTCGGAGGTTCAACTCATCCCAAACCATCTCAATTGGGTTGAGGTCAGGTGATTGTGGAGGCCAGGTCATCTGATGCAGCACCATCACTCTCCTTCTTGGTCAAATAGCCCTTAGACAGCCTGGAGGTCTGTTGGGTCATTGTCCTGTTGAAAAACAAATGACAGTCCCACTAAGCGCAAACCAGATGTGATGGTGTATCACTGCAGAATGCAAAAAAAATGTGTCTCAAATTTGGACTCACTTTCCACCGGTCTAATGTCCATTACTCGTGTTTCTTGGCCCAAGAAAGTCTCTTCTTCTTATTGGTGTCCTTTAGTAGTGGTTTCTTTGCAGAAATTCGACCATGAAGGCCTGATTCACACAGTCTCCTCTGAACAGTTGACGTTGAGATGTGTCTGTTACTTGAACTCTGTGAAGCATTTATTTGGGCTGTAATTTCTGAGGCTGGTAACTCTACTGAACTTATCCTCTAGAGCAGAGTTAACTCTGGATCTTCCTTTCCTGTGGCGGTCCTCATGAGAGACAGTTTCATCGTAGCACTTGATGGTTTTTTGCGACTGCACTTGAAGAAACTTTCAAAGTTCTTGAAATGTTCCGTATTGACTGACCTTCATGTCTTAAAGTAGTTTCTCTTTGTAATTTTTTTGGAGATGTATTTAAAAAAAAACGAAACAGAGTCTGGAGACGCCGTGGAGAACGTTCTGCTGCCTGCAACATCCTCCAGCATGACCGGTTTGGCGGTGGGTCAGTCATGGTGTGGGGTGGCATTTGTTTGGGGGGCCGCACAGCCCTCCATGTGCTCGCCAGAGGTAGCCTGACTACCATTAGGTACCGAGATGAGACCCTCAGACCCCTTGTGAGACCATATGCTGGTGCGGTTGGCCCTGGGTTCCTCCTAATGCAAGACAATGCTAGACCTCATGTGGCTGGAGTGTGTCAGCAGTTCCTGCAAGAGGAAGGCATTGATGCTATGGACTGGCCCACCCGTTCCCCAGACCTGAATCCAATTGAGCACATCTGGGACATCATGTCTCGCTCTTCTGTGAGTAATGTTTATAGTGTTCATTTTTATAGTTTATTTCACTTTTGTATATTATCAACCTCACTTGCTTTGGCAATGTTAACACGTTTCCCATGCCAATAAAGCCCCTGGAATTGAATTGACAGGGGAGAGAAACTCACGTTGATCCATGGATGGTTCATGAACTCGGTGATGGTCATCCTCTGCGTGGGCTCGGTCTTCAGCAGGGTTCTGATGAGCTGCTTGGCTACACACACACACACACACACACACACACACACACACACAAAATTCAGTAACTATTAAGGTACATTTATACTGTGGAAATGCAGGATGGCGAAGTACACTCTATATGTGAATTACCACGTACCGGAGCGCCAAGTGTGGACCAAAATATTCCTGAACAGCTTCTACCCCCAAGCCATCAGACTGCTGAACAGCTTCTACCTCCAAGCCATCAGCCTGCTGAACAGCTTCTACCTCCAAGCCATAAGACTGCTGAACAGCTTCTACCCCAAGCCATAAGACTGCTGAACAGCTTCTACCCCCAAGCCATAAGACTGCTGAACAGCTTCTACCCCCCAAGCCATCAGACTGCTGAACAGCTTCTACCCCCAAGCCATCAGACTGCTGAACAGCTTCTACCTCCAGGCCATTAGACTGCTGAACAGCTTCTACCCCCAAGCCATCAGACTGCTGAACAGCTTCTACCCCAAAGCCATCAGACTGCTGAACAGCTTCTACCCCCAAGCCATCAGGCTGCTGAACAGATTCTACCCCCAAGCCATCAGGCTGCTGAACAGCTTCTACCCCAAGCCATCAGCTCAGACTGCTGAACAGCTTCTACCCCCAAGCCATCAGACTGCTGAACAGCTTCTACCCCCAAGCCATTAGACTGCTGAACAGCTTCTACCCCCAAGCCATCAGACTGCTGAACAGCTTCTACCCCCAAGCCATTAGACTGCTGAACAGCTTGCTGACCCCCCCCAAGCCATTAGACTGCTGAACAGCTTCTACCCCCAAGCCATCAGACTGCTGAACAGCTTCTACCCCCAAGCCATCAGACTGCTGAACAGCTTCTACCCCCAAGCCATCAGACTGCTGAACAGCTTCTACCCCCAAGCCATCAGACTGCTGAACAGCTTCTACCCCCAAGCCATCAGACTGCTGAACAGCTTCTACCCCCAAGCCATCAGACTGCTGAACAATTATTTATTATACAAGCCCACTATACAAGCCCACTATACAAGCCACACTATACAAGCCCACTATACAAGCCACACTATACAAGCCACACTATACAAGCCCACTATACAAGCCACACTATACAAGCCACACTATACAAGCCACACTATACAAGCCCACTATACAAGCCCACTATACAAGCCACACTATACAAGCCCACTATACAAGCCACACTATACAAGCCACACTATACAAGCCCACTATACAAGCCACACTATACAAGCCACACTATACAAGCCACACTATACAAGCCACACTATACAAGCCCACTATACAAGCCCACTATACAAGCCACACTATACAAGCCACACTATACAAGCCACACTATACAAGCCCACTATACAAGCCACACTATACAAGCCACACTATACAAGCCCACTATACAAGCCCACTATACAAGCCACACTATACAAGCCACACTATACAAGCCCACTATACAAGCCACACTATACAAGCCACACTATACAAGCCACGCTTACCCTCCTCTGATACGTCGGACCACTCTGGGCTAGGAAACTCATACTGTCCCATCCTGATTCTCTTCTTCATCCCAGGAGAGATGGCCAGACCATGGTTAGAGTAGAACGGTGGATAACCACATAACCTGGGGGGGGGCAGAAGAGAGGAGAGAGAGATGGACAGACCGTTAAGAGTAGAACCAAGGTTAGAAGGAAGGAGAGGTGAGACTAGAATCATTCAAAATTCAGTTTAGAAACACACAACCCGCTGAGAAAGACATAGGACAGGTAGGAGTGTAAAGGGTTAAACCCCTATAATAATGATATAGAGGTAGGAGGGTAAAGGGTTAAACCCCTATAATAATGATATAGAGGTAGGAGTGTAAAGGGTTAACCCTATAATAATGATATAGAGGTAGGAGGGTAAAGGGTTAAAACCCTATAATAATGATATAGAGGTAGGAGTGTAAAGGGTTAAACCCCTATAATAATGATATAGAGGTAGGAGGGTAAAGGGTTAACCCTATAATAATGATATAGAGGTAGGAGTGTAAAGGGTTAAACCTATAATAATGATATAGAGGTAGGAGGGTAAAGGGTTAACCCTATAATAATGATATAGAGGTAGGAGTGTAAAGGGTTAAACCCCTATAATAATGATATAGAGGTAGGAGTGTAAAGGGTTAAACCCTATAATAATGATATAGAGGTAGGAGGGTAAAGGGTTAACCCTATAATAATGATATAGAGGTAGGAGGGTAAAGGGTTAACCCTATAATAATGATATAGAGGTAGGAGTGTAAAGGGTTAACCCTATAATAATGATATAGAGGTAGGAGGGTAAAGGGTTAACCCTATAATAATGATATAGAGGTAGGAGTGTAAAGGGTTAAACCCCTATAATAATGATATAGAGGTAGGAGTGTAAAGGGTTAAACCCTATAATAATGATATAGAGGTAGGAAGGTAAAGGGTTAAACCCTATAATAATGATACAGATATAGAGGTAGGAGTGTAAAGGGTTAACCCTATAATAATGATATAGAGGTAGGAGTGTAAAGGGTTAACCCTATAATAATGATATAGAGGTAGGAGTGTAAAGGGTTAACCCTATAATAATGATATAGAGGTAGGAGGGTAAAGGGTTTAACCCTATAATAATGATATAGATATAGAGGTAGGAGTGTAAAGGGTTAAACCCTATAATAATGATATAGAGGTAGGAGGGTAAAGGGTTAAACCCTATAATAATGATATAGAGGTAGGAGGGTAAAGGGTTAAACCCTATAATAATGATATAGAGGTAGGAGGGTAAAGGGTTAACCCTATAATAATGATATAGAGGTAGGAGTGTAAAGGGTTAAACCCCTATAATAATGATATAGAGGTAGGAGGGTAAAGGGTTAAACCCTATAATAATGATATAGATATAGAGGTAGGAGTGTAAAGGGTTAAACCCCTATAATAATGATATAGAGGTAGGAGGGTAAAGGGTTAACCCTATAATAATGATATAGAGGTAGGAGTGTAAAGGGTTAAACCCTATAATAATGATATAGAGGTAGGAGTGTAAAGGGTTAAACCCTATAATAATGATATAGAGGTAGGAGGGTAAAGGGTTAAACCCCTATAATAATGATATAGAGGTAGGAGGGTAAAGGGTTAACCCTATAATAATGATATAGAGGTAGGAGGGTAAAGGGTTAAACCCTATAATAATGATATAGAGGTAGGAGGGTTAAACCCCTATAATAATGATATAGAGGTAGGAGTGTAAAGGGTTAAACCCCTATAATAATGATATAGAGGTAGGAGTGTAAAGGGTTAAACCCTATAATAATGATAGAGAGGTAGGAGGGTAAAGGGTTTAACCCTATAATAATGATATAGAGGTAGGAGTGTAAAGGGTTAACCCTATAATAATGATATAGAGGTAGGAGTGTAAAGGGTTAAACCCTATAATAATGATATAGAGGTAGGAGTGTAAAGGGTTAAACCCCTATAATAATGATATAGAGGTAGAGGTAGGAGTGTAAAGGGTTAAACCCTATAATAATGATATAGAGGTAGGAGTGTAAAGGGTTAAACCCTATAATAATGATATAGAGGTAGGAGTGTAAAGGGTTAACCCTATAATAATGATATAGAGGTAGGAGGGTAAAGGGTTAACCCTATAATAATGATAGAGGTAGGAGTGTAAAGGGTTAACCCTATAATAATGATATAGATATAGAGGTAGGAGTGTAAAGGGTTAACCCCTATAATAATGATATAGAGGTAGGAGTGTAAAGGGTTAACCCTATAATAATGATATAGATATAGAGGTAGGAGGGTAAAGGGTTAACCCTATAATAATGATATAGAGGTAGGAGGGTAAAGGGTTAACCCCTATAATAATGATATAGAGGTAGGAGTGTAAAGGGTTAACCCTATAATAATGATATAGAGGTAGAGGTAGGAGGGTAAAGGGTAAAACCCTATAATAATGATATAGAGGTAGGAGTGTAAAGGTTTAAACCCTATAATAATGATATAGAGGTAGGAGTGTAAAGGGTTAACCCTATAATAATGATATAGAGGTAGGAGTGTAAAGGGTTAAACCCTATAATAATGATATAGAGGTAGGAGGGTAAAGGGTTAAACCCTATAATAATGATATAGAGGTAGGAGTGTAAAGGGTTAAACCCTATAATAATGATATAGAGGTAGGAGTGTAAAGGGTTAACCCTATAATAATGATATAGAGGTAGGAGGGTAAAGGGTTAAACCCTATAATAATGATATAGAGGTAGGAGGGTAAAGGGTTAACCCTATAATAATGATATAGAGGTAGGGGGGTAAAGGGTTAACCCCTATAATAATGATATAGAGGTAGGAGTGTAAAGGGTTAAACCCCTATAATAATGATATAGAGGTAGGAGTGTAAAGGGTTAACCCTATAATAATGATATAGAGGTAGGAGGGTAAAGGGTTAAACCCTATAATAATGATATAGAGGTAGGAGGGTAAAGGGTTAACCCTATAATAATGATATAGAGGTAGAGGTAGGAGGGTAAAGGGTTAAACCCCTATAATAATGATATAGAGGTAGGAGGGTAAAGGGTTAACCCTATAATAATGATATAGAGGTAGGAGGGTAAAGGGTTAAACCCCTATAATAATGATATAGAGGTAGGAGGGTAAAGGGTTAAACCCTATAATAATGATATAGAGGTAGAAGGAGGGTAAAGGGTTAAAACCCTATAATAATGATATAGATGTAGGAGGGTAAAGGGTTAAACCCTATAATAATGATATAGAGGTAGGAGGGTAAAGGGTTAACCCTATAATAATGATATAGAGGTAGGAGGGTAAAGGGTTAAACCCTATAATAATGATATAGAGGTAGAGGTAGGAGGGTAAAGGGTTAAAACCCTATAATAATGATATAGATGTAGGAGGGTAAAGGGTTAAACCCTATAATAATGATATAGAGGTAGGAGGGTAAAGGGTTAACCCTATAATAATGATATAGAGGTAGGAGTGTAAAGGGTTAACCCTATAATAATGATATAGAGGTAGGAGGGTAAAGGGTTAACCCTATAATAATGATATAGAGGTAGGAGGGTAAAGGGTTAACCCTATAATAATGATATAGAGGTAGGAGGGTAAAGGGTTAACCCTATAATAATGATATAGAGGTAGGAGGGTAAAGGGTTAACCCTATAATAATGATATAGAGGTAGGAGGGTAAAGGGTTAAAACCCTATAATAATGATATAGAGGTAGGAGTGTAAAGGGTTAACCCTATAATAATGATATAGAGGTAGGAGGGTAAAGGGTTAACCCTATAATAATGATATAGAGGTAGGAGTGTAAAGGGTTAAAACCCTATAATAATGATATAGAGGTAGGAGTGTAAAGGGTTAAACCCTATAATAATGATATAGAGGTAGGAGGGTAAAGGGTTAAACCCTATAATAATGATATAGAGGTAGGAGGGTAAAGGGTTAAACCCTATAATAATGATATAGAGGTAGGAGTGTAAAGGGTTAACCCTATAATAATGATATAGAGGTAGGAGGGTAAAGGGTTAACCCTATAATAATGATATAGAGGTAGGAGTGTAAAGGTATAATAATGATATAGAGGTAGAGGTAGGAGGGTAAAGGGTTAAACCCTATAATAATGATATAGAGGTAGGAGTGTAAAGGGTTAACCCTATAATAATGATATAGAGGTAGGAGTGTAAAGGGTTAACCCTATAATAATGATATAGATATAGGAGGGTAAAGGGTTAAACCCTATAATAATGATATAGAGGTAGGAGGGTAAAGGGTTAACCCTATAATAATGATATAGAGGTAGGAGGGTAAAGGGTTAAACCCTATAATAATGATATAGAGGTAGGAGGGTAAAGGGTTAAACCCTATAATAATGATATAGAGGTAGGAGGGTAAAGGGTTAAACCCTATAATAATGATATAGAGGTAGGAGTGTAAAGGGTTAAACCCTATAATAATGATATAGAGGTAGGAGTGTAAAGGGTTAACCCTATAATAATGATATAGAGGTAGGAGGGTAAAGGGTTAAAACCCTATAATAATGATATAGATGTAGGAGGGTAAAGGGTTAAACCCTATAATAATGATATAGAGGTAGGAGTGTAAAGGGTTAAACCCTATAATAATGATATAGAGGTAGGAGGGTAAAGGGTTAACCCTATAATAATGATATAGAGGTAGGAGGGTAAAGGGTTAACCCTATAATAATGATATAGAGGTAGGAGTGTAAAGGGTTAAACCCCTATAATAATGATATAGAGGTAGGAGGGTAAAGGGTTAACCCTATAATAATGATATAGAGGTAGGAGGGTAAAGGGTTAACCCTATAATAATGATATAGAGGTAGGAGGGTAAAGGGTTAAAACCCTATAATAATGATATAGAGGTAGGAGGGTAAAGGGTTAAACCCTATAATAATGATATAGAGGTAGGAGGGTAAAGGGTTAACCCTATAATAATGATATAGAGGTAGGAGGGTAAAGGGTTAAAACCCTATAATAATGATATAGAGGTAGGAGTGTAAAGGGTTAACCCTATAATAATGATATAGAGGTAGGAGGGTAAAGGGTTAACCCTATAATAATGATATAGAGGTAGGAGTGTAAAGGGTTAAAACCCTATAATAATGATATAGATATAGAGGTAGGAGTGTAAAGGGTTAAACCCTATAATAATGATATAGAGGTAGGAGGGTAAAGGGTTAAACCCTATAATAATGATATAGAGGTAGGAGGGTAAAGGGTTAAACCCTATAATAATGATATAGAGGTAGGAGTGTAAAGGGTTAACCCTATAATAATGATATAGAGGTAGGAGGGTAAAGGGTTAACCCTATAATAATGATATAGAGGTAGGAGTGTAAAGGTATAATAATGATATAGAGGTAGAGGTAGGAGGGTAAAGGGTTAAACCCTATAATAATGATATAGAGGTAGGAGTGTAAAGGGTTAACCCCTATAATAATGATATAGAGGTAGGAGTGTAAAGGGTTAACCCTATAATAATGATATAGATATAGGAGGGTAAAGGGTTAACCCTATAATAATGATATAGAGGTAGGAGGGTAAAGGGTTAACCCTATAATAATGATATAGAGGTAGGAGGGTAAAGGGTTAAACCCTATAATAATGATATAGAGGTAGGAGGGTAAAGGGTTAAACCCTATAATAATGATATAGAGGTAGGAGGGTAAAGGGTTAAACCCTATAATAATGATATAGAGGTAGGAGGGTAAAGGGTTAAACCCTATAATAATGATATAGAGGTAGGAGTGTAAAGGGTTAACCCTATAATAATGATATAGAGGTAGGAGGGTAAAGGGTTAAAACCCTATAATAATGATATAGATGTAGGAGGGTAAAGGGTTAAACCCTATAATAATGATATAGAGGTAGGAGGGTAAAGGGTTAAACCCTATAATAATGATATAGAGGTAGGAGGGTAAAGGGTTAACCCTATAATAATGATATAGAGGTAGGAGGGTAAAGGGTTAACCCTATAATAATGATATAGAGGTAGGAGGGTAAAGGGTTAAACCCTATAATAATGATATAGAGGTAGGAGGGTAAAGGGTTAAACCCTATAATAATGATATAGAGGTAGGAGGGTAAAGGGTTAACCCTATAATAATGATATAGAGGTAGGAGGGTAAAGGGTTAAAACCCTATAATAATGATATAGAGGTAGGAGGGTAAAGGGTTAAACCCTATAATAATGATATAGAGGTAGGAGGGTAAAGGGTTAACCCTATAATAATGATATAGAGGTAGGAGGTAAAGGGTTAAAACCTATAATAATGATATAGAGGTAGGAGTTAACCCTATAATAATGGTAAAGGGTTAAAGGGTTAAACCCTATAATAATGATATAGAGGTAGGAGGGTAAAGGGTTAACCCTATAATAATGATATAGAGGTAGGAGGGTAAAGGGTTAAAACCCTATAATAATGATATAGAGGTAGGAGGGTAAAGGGTTAAACCCTATAATAATGATATAGAGGTAGGAGGGTAAAGGGTTAAACCCTATAATAATGATATAGAGGTAGGAGGGTAAAGGGTTAACCCTATAATAATGATATAGAGGTAGGAGGGTAAAGGGTTAAACCCTATAATAATGATATAGAGGTAGGAGGGTAAACCCCTATAATAATGATATAGATAGAGGTAGGAGGGTAAAGGGTTAAACCCTATAATAATGATATAGAGGTAGGAGGGTAAAGGGTTAACCCCTATAATAATGATATAGAGGTAGGAGTGTAAAGGGTTAACCCTATAATAATGATATAGATATAGGAGGGTAAAGGGTTAACCCTATAATAATGATATAGAGGTAGGAGGGTAAAGGGTTAACCCTATAATAATGATATAGAGGTAGGAGGGTAAAGGGTTAAACCCCTATAATAATGATATAGAGGTAGGAGGGTAAAGGGTTAAACCCTATAATAATGATATAGAGGTAGGAGGGTAAAGGGTTAAACCCTATAATAATGATATAGAGGTAGGAGGGTAAAGGGTTAAACCCCTATAATAATGATATAGAGGTAGGAGGGTAAAGGGTTAACCCTATAATAATGATATAGAGGTAGGAGGGTAAAGGGTTAAACCCCTATAATAATGATATAGAGGTAGGAGGGTAAAGGGTTAAACCCTATAATAATGATATAGAGGTAGGAGGGTAAAATAATGGTAGGGTTAAACCCTATAATAATGATATAGAGGTAGGAGGGTAAAGGGTTAAACCCCTATAATAATGATATAGAGGTAGGAGGGTAAAGGGTTAAACCCTATAATAATGATATAGAGGTAGGAGGGTAAAGGGTTAAACCCTATAATAATGATATAGAGGTAGGAGGGTAAAGGGTTAAACCCTATAATAATGATATAGAGGTAGGAGGGTAAAGGGTTAACCCTATAATAATGATATAGAGGTAGGAGGGTAAAGGGTTAAAACCCTATAATAATGATATAGAGGTAGGAGGGTAAAGGGTTAAACCCTATAATAATGATATAGAGGTAGGAGGGTAAAGGGTTAAACCCTATAATAATGATATAGAGGTAGGAGGGTAAAGGGTTAACCCCTATAATAATGGTAGAGGTAGGAGTGTAAAGGGTTAAACCCCTATAATAATGATATAGAGGTAGGAGGGTAAAGGGTTAACCCTATAATAATGGTAGAGGTAGGAGTGTAAAGGGTTAACCCCTATAATAATGATATAGAGGTAGGAGGGTAAAGGGTTAACCCTATAATAATGATATAGAGGTAGGAGGGTAAAGGGTTAACCCCTATAATAATGATATAGAGGTAGGAGGGTAAAGGGTTAACCCTATAATAATGATATAGAGGTAGGAGGGTAAAGGGTTAAAACCCTATAATAATGATATAGAGGTAGGAGGGTAAAGGGTTAAACCCTATAATAATGATATAGAGGTAGGAGGGTTAACCCTATAATAATGATATAGAGGTAGGAGGGTAAAGGGTTAACCCTATAATAATGATATAGAGGTAGGAGGGTAAAGGGTTAAACCCTATAATAATGATATAGAGGTAGGAGGGTAAAGGGTTAAACCCTATAATAATGATATAGAGGTAGGAGGGTAAAGGGTTAAACCCTATAATAATGATATAGAGGTAGGAGGGTAAAGGGTTAACCCTATAATAATGATATAGAGGTAGGAGGGTAAAGGGTTAAACCCCTATAATAATGATATAGAGGTAGGAGTGTAAAGGGTTAACCCCTATAATAATGGTAGAGGTAGGAGTGTAAAGGGTTAACCCCTATAATAATGGTAGAGGTAGGAGTGTAAAGGGTTAACCCCTATAATAATGGTAGAGGTAGGAGTGTAAAGGGTTAACCCTATAATAATGGTAGAGGTAGGAGTGTAAAGGGTTAACCCCTATAATAATGATATAGAGGTAGGAGTGTAAAGGGTTAACCCTATAATAATGATATAGAGGTAGGAGGGTAAAGGGTTAAACCCTATAATAATGATATAGAGGTAGGAGGGTAAAGGGTTAAACCCTATAATAATGATATAGAGGTAGGAGGGTAAAGGGTTAAAACCCTATAATAATGATATAGAGGTAGGAGGGTAAAGGGTTAAAACCCTATAATAATGATATAGAGGTAGGAGGGTAAAGGGTTAAAACCCTATAATAATGATATAGAGGTAGGAGTGTAAAGGGTTAAACCCTATAATAATGATATAGAGGTAGGAGGGTTAACCCCTATAATAATGATATAGAGGTAGGAGGGTAAAGGGTTAACCCCTATAATAATGATATAGAGGTAGGAGGGTTAACCCTATAATAATGATATAGAGGTAGGAGGGTAAAGGGTTAAAACCCTATAATAATGATATAGAGGTAGGAGGGTAAAGGGTTAACCCCTATAATAATGATATAGAGGTAGGAGGGTTAACCCTATAATAATGATATAGAGGTAGGAGTGTAAAGGGTTAACCCTATAATAATGATATAGAGGTAGGAGTGTAAAGGGTTAACCCTATAATAATGATATAGAGGTAGGAGTGTAAAGGGTTAAACCCTATAATAATGATATAGAGGTAGGAGTGTAAAGGGTTAAACCCCTATAATAATGATATAGAGGTAGGAGGGTAAAGGGTTAAACCCCTATAATAATGATAAATAAAAAAATTACTTGTTTCAAACATTTTTAAAACAGTTAAAAACTGAAAAGTGGTGGGTGTATATGTATTCACCCCCTTTGCTATGAAACCCCTAAATAAGATCTGGTGCAACCAATTACCTTCAGAAGTCACATAATTAGTTAAATAAAGTCCACCTGTGTGCAATCTAAGTGTCACATGATCTGTCACATGATCTCAGTACATAATACACCTGTTCTGAAAGGCCCCAGAGTCTGCAACAACCGCTAAGCAAAGGGGCATCACCAAGCAAGTGGCACCATGGAGACCAAGGAGCCTCTCCAAACAGGTCAGAGACAAAGGTGTGGAGAAGTACAGATCAGGGTTGGGTTAGAAAAAAATATCTGAAACTTTGAACATCCCACAGAGCAGCATTAAATCCATTATCCAATTTGTAAGTCGCTCTGGATAAGAGCGTCTGCTAAATGACTTAAATGTAAATGTAAATTAAAACATGGAAAGAATATGGAACAGGCAAGGAGAGGCAACAAAGATGAAGGAGCTGCGGAGATTGGAGTATCTGTCCATAGGACCACTTTAAGCCGTACACTCCACAGAGCTGGGCTTTACGGAAGAGTGGACAGAAAAAGCCATTGCTTAAAGAAAAAAAGAAGCAAACACATTTGGTGTTCGCCAAAAGGCATGTGGGAGACTCCCCACACATATGGAAGAAGGTACTCTGGTCAGATGAGGCTAAAATTGAGCTTTTTGGCCATCAAGGAAAAAGCTATGTCTGGAGCAAACACCTCTCATCACCCCGAGAACACCATATTTTTCATCAGCAGGGACTGGAAAACTGGTCAGAATTGAAGGAATGATGGATGGAGCTAATTACAGGGAAATTATTGAGGGAAACCTGTTTCAGTCTTCCAGAGATTTGAGACTGGGACGGAGGTTCACCTTCCAGCAGGACAATGACCCTAAGCATACTGCTAAAGCAAAACTCTAGTGGTTTAAGGGGAAACATTTAAATGT
>NC_088397.1:99060257-99102757 GCF_034236695.1 Oncorhynchus nerka
AGGGTGGCTGCTTTGAATAATCTAAAATCGATGTATATTTTTTTTTAAACACTTTTTTGGTTACTACATGATTCCATATACGTTATTTCATAGGTTTTGATGACTTCACTATTATTCTGCTACCTCCTATGGCTCTCACAACGTCACAGCATAATAGAGAAAATAAAAAATGTTTGAGAAAACATTTAAATTGGGAATATATTTCGTAGAACAGACATGATTCTGTCTGTGTCAGGCTACGTCCTGTGTCAGGCTACGTCCTGTGTCAGGCTACGTCCTGTGTCAGGCTACGTCCTGTGTTAGGCTACGTCCTGTGTCAGGCTACGTCAAGTGTCAGGCTACGTCAAGTGTCAGGCTACGTCAAGTGTCAGGCTACGTCAAGTGTCAGGCTACGTCAAGTGTCAGGCTATGTCCTGTGTTAGGCTACGTCCTGTGTTAGGCTACGTCCAAACCATATAACCACTGTCTCCCGAATTTCTAGCACAATCCTCTTTTTTTTTTTGTCCCAAGTGTGTGTATTTTTAAATGTGGGCAGTGTCGTGTAGCACCCACCATTCCATGACTATGAGCAGACACTTCCTGCCCTGGTAGAGGTTTTCAAAGACGTCCACAATGCGCACGATGGTGGAACAGGGCGACGCCCTACAGTGAAGATCCACCTCCCTCCGAGCCTTCGCACAGTCCTGCAGCATCTACACACACACACACACACACACACGTTAAAGAAACTTGTGAAAGACAGAAAGGCTCAAAAGGAGCCCACCTCCTGTTACTGTAGTGAGACAGCTTGATGTACCAGTACACCCCCTGGACAGGACACTAGTCTATCTCCTGTTTCTGTAGTGAGACAGCTTGATGTACCAGTACACCCCCTGGACAGGATGCTAGTCTATCTCCTGTTTATGTAGTGAGACAGCTTGATGTACCAGTACACCCCCTGGACAGGACACTAGTCTACCTCCTGTTTCTGTAGTGAGGCAGCTTGATGTACCAGTACACCCCCTGGACAGGACACTAGTCTATCTCCTGTTTATGTAGTGAGACAGCTTGATGTACCAGGACACCCCCTGGACAGGACACTAGTCTATCTCCTGTTTCTGTAGTGAGACAGCTTGATGTACCAGGACACCCCCTGGACAGGACACTAGTCTATCTCCTGTTTCTGTAGTGAGGCAGCTTGATGTACCAGTACACCCCCTGGACAGGATGCTAGTTTATAGCAGGGTCACATTATCAACAGTACTCTCATTTTATCACAGTTAACCCAAACCTCTAGGATACATCCACATTGCCCTTATAACCAAGGTCTCTAGTAATGTTAGTGGCAGAGAGAAAGGAATATCTGTGTTCGTGGTGCGGTGTAGTGGCGCCCTCTATGGGTGGCAGTCAGTAATTACAGCTAGGTTACCAGAGTCGTTCCACCTCAAAAAGCACCAGAAACCATCTCAGATTGTTCTGAAATTGTGTCTGTAGTTAGAAACAGATAAGATTTACATTCCTGAAACATAATTTTAAAAATATTATTTGATCTCAGAGAAATTATTCTAATTAACTAAACTCAAAATTGTCCATGGTGTCCAGCTCAGGATAACCAAAACATTTCTTTATTAAAAGACTATCAGAAAGAACGTATTCAGTCAACACATATACATATATATATATATATATTTTAAAAATATCATGGAACATGATTGAACATTTTAGTTACTCCATGCTTGTCTCAGAGCAGCGCGAAACGGTGCTGAAATAGTTGACCACAGCGGGTATGCTATATTATATCACGATATTTAAGATAATTTAGTTTTCAAAAAAACTAAAGTAATCTGAATAAAGGCCAAAATATTTACTGTTGTTTTTAGAGGGAGAGAAACCATAAGCACACCTTGCCTATTTTTTTTTAGACAAGGACATCCCGGCCAGCCAAACCCTCCCTATGGGACTCCCAATGTGATACAGCCTGGATTCGAACCAGGGACTGTAGAGATGCCTCTCGTTAATAACAATAACACTTTTTCTTTTACACGTCCATGTTATTAAAAGGTTCCAATTGATAACGTTTTTTATTAATTTTTAAATCAATTAGTATATTTGAATTTAACCACAATATTTGTTGTATTATTTGTTCTGTCTTTAATAATAATAATAAATTGCTTTGTTAAAAAAAAATATATATTTTGGAGATATATTTTGTTTTCAAATAAGGGCCATTCTTGTTACGAATTTGTAAATAAAGTTGGTTTGAGTCGCCTCACGGCTCCCAGTCGCGGCCAGCACGGGTATTGAACCAGCATCTGTAGCAGGGCAGTTTGCACTGCGATGCAGTGTCTTAGACCGCTGCGCCACTTGGGCGCTGTACAATGTGACCGGTCGGGAGTAGGCTACAGTACTACAGTAAGAGCAAAATAATCCTAACATTTCCACACCCTAATTGTAGTCTCTTAAAATAAAAACAGTGTAACAACAGTATTAGTAAGTACTACTGAAGTTGTGCACAATTATCAGTTTCTATTTAGGTTTATGTCACCCATTCATTGTCAGTTAGAGATACAGTAGGACCCAAAAGCATAATCAGTGCTCTATCTCCCCCTTGTGGTGGTCTGGAGCAATGAACCAGTGACGCAGGGTACCGTACTAAACCACGAATTACCTCTAAGTCCCGCAGCATAATCTCAAAACCTTTAGTTGAGCAACCACAGTGCATTCGGAAAGTATTCAGACCCCTTGACTTTTTCCACCGTTTGTTACGTTACAGCTAGGGCTGTGGCCGTCACGCAATTTCGTCAGATGGTGAATGTCATGCATATAAAACTGTCAGTCTCACGGTAATTGACCGTGAATTAACACAACACATTTTACATCTCCTGGCTCTCACACACAGACTACAAGCCACTGATGCAGACCATCTACACTTAAAAGTCTAATAAATCCATATAGTCTACACCATCACAATAAATCCATGTAATATAGTCTACACCATCACAATAAATCCATGTAATATAGTCTACACACCATCACAATAAATCCATGTAATATAGTCTACCTACACCATCACAATAAATCCATGTAATTTAGTCTACACCATCACAATAAACCATGTAATATAGTCTACACTACAATAAATCCATCACAATAAATCCATGTAATATAGTCTACCTACACCATCACAATAAATCCATGTAATATAGTCTACCTACACCATCACAATAAATCCATGTAATATAGTCTACCTACACCATCACAATAAATCCATGTAATATAGTCTAACTACACCATCACAATAAATCAATGTAATATAGTCTACCTACACCATCACAATAAATCCATGTAATATAGTCTACACCATCACAATAAATCCATGTAATATAGTCTACACCATCACAATAAATCCATGTAATATAGTCTACCTACACCATCACAATAAATCAATGTAATATAGTCTACCTACACCATCACAATAAATCCATGTAATTTAGTCTACACCATCACAATAAATCCATGTAATATAGTCTACCTACACCATCACAATAAATCCATGTAATATAGCCTACCTACACCATCACAATAAATCCATGTAATATAGCCTACCTACACCATCACAATAAATCCATGTAATATAGTCTACCTACACCATCACAATAAATCAATGTAATATAGTCTACCTACACCATCACAATAACTCCATGTAATATAGTCTACCTACACCATCACAATAAATCCATGTAATATAGTCTACCTACACCATCACAATAAATCAATGTAATATAGTCTACCTACACCATCACAATAAATCCATGTAATATAGTCTACCTACACCATCACAATAAATCTATGTAATATAGTCTACCTACACCATCACAATAACTCCATGTAATATAGTCTACCTACACCATCACAATAAATCCATGTAATATAGTCTACCTACACCATCACAATAAATCCATGTAATATAGTCTACCTACACCATCACAATAAATCCATGTAATTTAGTCTACACCATCACAATAAATCCATGTAATATAGTCTACCTACACCATCACAATAAATCCATGTAATATAGTCTACCTACACCATCACAATAAATCCATGTAATATAGTCTACCTACACCATCACAATAAATCTATGTAATATAGTCTACCTACACCATCACAATAACTCCATGTAATATAGTCTACCTACACCATCACAATAAATCCATGTAATATAGTCTACCTACACCATCACAATAAATCCATGTAATATAGTCTACCTACACCATCACAATAAATCCATGTAATTTAGTCTACACCATCACAATAAATCCATGTAATATAGTCTACCTACACCATCACAATAAATCCATGTAATATAGTCTACCTACACCATCACAATAAATCCATGTAATATAGTCTACCTACACCATCACAATAAATCCATGTAATATAGTCTACCTACACCATCACAATAAATCCATGTAATATAGTCTAACTACACCATCACAATAAATCAATGTAATATAGTCTACCTACACCATCACAATAAATCCATGTAATATAGTCTACACCATCACACCATCACAATAAATCCATGTAATATAGTCTACTCACACCATCACAATAAATCCATGTAATATAGTCTACCTACACCATCACAATAAATCAATGTAATATAGTCTACCTACACCATCACAATAAATCCATGTAATATAGTCTACACCATCACAATAAATCCATGTAATATAGTCTACCTACACCATCACAATAAATCCATGTAATATAGCCTACACCATCACACCATCACAATAAATCCATGTAATATAGCCTACCTACACCATCACAATAAATCCATGTAATATAGTCTACCTACACCATCACAATAAATCCATGTAATATAGTCTACCTACACCATCACAATAAATCCATGTAATATAGTCTACCTACACCATCACAATAAATCCATGTAATATAGTCTACCTACACCATCACAATAAATCAATGTAATATAGTCTACCTACACCATCACAATAAATCCATGTAATATAGTCTACCTACACCATCACAATAAATCCATGTAATATAGTCTACCTACACCATCACAATAAATCCATGTAATATAGTCTACCTACACCATCACAATAAATCCATGTAATATAGTCTACCTACACCATCACAATAAATCAATGTAATATAGTCTACCTACACCATCACAATAAATCCATGTAATATCTAGTCTACCTACACCATCACAATAAATCAATTTAGTCTACACACATCACAATAAATCCATGTAATATAGTCTACCTCACACCATCACAATAAATCCATGTAATATAGTCTACCTACACATCACAATAAATCCATGTAATATAGTCTACTACACCATCACAATAAATCCATGTAATATAGTCTACACCATCACAATAAATCCATGTAATATAGTCTACCTACACCATCACAATAAATCCATGTAATATAGTCTACCTACACCATCACAATAAATCCATGTAATATAGTCTACCTACACCATCACAATAAATCCATGTAATTTAGTCTACACCATCACAATAAATCCATGTAATATAGTCTACCTACACCATCACAATAAATCCATGTAATTTAGTCTACACCATCACAATAAATCCATGTAATATAGTCTACCTACACCATCACAATAAATCCATGTAATATAGTCTACCTACACCATCACAATAAATCCATGTAATATAGTCTACCTACACCATCACAATAAATCCATGTAATATAGTCTACCTACACCATCACAATAAATCCATGTAATATAGCCTACCTACACCATCACAATAAATCAATGTAATATAGTCTACCTACACCATCACAATAACTCCATGTAATATAGTCTACCTACACCATCACAATAAATCCATGTAATATAGTCTACCACAATACATGTAATATAGTCATCACCATCATAAATCAATGTAATATAGTCTACCTACACCATCACAATAAATCCATGTAATATAGTCTACCTACACCATCACAATAAATCCATGTAATATAGTCTACCTACACCATCACAATAAATCTATGTAATATAGTCTACCTACACCATCACAATAACTCCATGTAATATAGTCTACCTACACCATCACAATAAATCCATGTAATATAGTCTACCTACACCATCACAATAAATCAATGTAATATAGTCTACCTACACCATCACAATAAATCCATGTAATATAGTCTACCTACACCATCACAATAAATCCATGTAATATAGTCTACCTACACCATCACAATAAATCCATGTAATATAGTCTACCTACATCATCACAATAAATCCATGTAATATAGTCTACCTACACCATCACAATAAATCCATGTAATTTAGTCTACACCATCACAATAAATCCATGTAATATAGTCTACCTACACCATCACAATAAATCCATGTCCTTTAATATAGTCTACCTACACCATCACAATAAATCCATTATGTTAATATAGTCTACCATGTTATGTCCTGATCTGGCTACCATCACAATAAATCCATGTAATATAGTCTGACCTACACCATCACAATAAATCCATGTAATATAGTCTACCTGACACCATCACAATAAATCCATGTAATATAGTCTACCTACACCATCACAATAAATCAATGTAATATAGTCTACACTACACCATCACAATAAATCCATGTAATATAGTCTACCTGACACCATCACAATAAATCCATGTAATATAGTTCATTACCTACACCATCACAATAAATCCATCTGTAATATAGTCTACCTACACCATCACAATAAATCCATGTAATATAGTCTACCTACACCATCACAATATTATGTTAGGTCCTGATCCACATATGGCTGTGGGCTACACTGTAATATCCTGATCTGGCTACCTGTACACCATCACAATAAATCAATGTTCAATGTTAGGTCCTGAGTCTACCAACACCATCACAATAAATCCATGTAATATAGTCTACACCATCACAATAAATCCATGTAATATAGTCTACCTACACCATCACAATAAATCCATGTAATATAGTCTACACCATCACAATAAATCCATGTAATATAGTCTACCTACACCATCACAATAAATCCATGTAATATAGTCTACCTACACCATCACAATAACTCCATGTAATATAGTCTACCTACACCATCACAATAAATCCATGTAATATAGTCTACCTACACCATCACAATAAATCCATGTAATATAGTCTACACCATCACAATAAATCCATGTAATATAGTCTACACCATCACAATAAATCCATGTAATATAGTCTACCTACACCATCACAATAACTCCATGTAATATAGTCTACACCATCACAATAAATCCATGTAATATAGTCTACACCATCACAATAAATCCATGTAATATAGCCTACACCATCACAATAAATCCATATAGTCTACACCATCACAATAAATCCATGTAATATAGCCTACACCATCACAATAAATCCATATAGTCTACACCATCACAATAAATCCATTATTTATTTGAGACATGTCTAAAGAAACATGATATGAAGAAAAGGTAGTTTATTTCAGAAGAACAGATTAACATACTCTGAGTTGTCATCATGTTAGGTCCTGATGTGGCTATGCCATATGGCTGTAGGCTACACTAGTTCATTATGTTAGGTCCTGATCTGGCTATGCCATATGGCTGTAGGCTACACTAGTTCATTATGTTAGGTCCTGATCTGGCTATGCCATATGGCTGTAGGCTACACTAGTTCATTATGTTAGGTCCTGATCTGGCTATGCCATATGGCTGTAGGCTACACTAGTTCATTATGTTAGGTCCTGATCTGGCTATGCCATATGGCTGTAGGCTACACTAGTTCATTATGTTAGGTCCTGATCTGGCTATGCCATATGGCTGTAGGCTACACTAGTTCATTATGTTAGGTCCTGATCTGGCTGTGCCATATGGCTGTAGGCTACACTAGTTCATTATGTTAGGTCCTGATGTGGCTATGCCAAATGGCTGTGGGCTACACTAGTTCATTATGTTATGTCCTGATGTGGCTATGCCAAATGGCTGTGGGCTACACTAGTTCATTATGTTATGTCCTGATGTGGCTATGCCAAATGGCTGTGGGCTACACTAGTTCATTATGTTAGGTCCTGATCTGGCTATGCCATATGGCTGTAGGCTACACTAGTTCATTATGTTATGTCCTGATCTGGCTATGCCATATGGCTGTAGGCTACACTAGTTCATTATGTTATGTCCTGATGTGGCTATGCCAAATGGCTGTGGGCTACACTAGTTCATTATGTTATGTCCTGATGTGGCTATGCCAAATGGCTGTGGGCTACACTAGTTCATTATGTTATGTCCTGATGTGGCTATGCCAAATGGCTGTGGGCTACACTAGTTCATTATGTTATGTCCTGATGTGGCTATGCCATATGGCTGTGGGCTACACTAGTTCATTTAGTTAGATCTGCTTAGAATTCCATGGCATTATTTTATAGTATGAAGAATACAATTGAAAAAAGCTGAATAAAATAGAAAGTTATTCTACAAACGTTGGGCTATACGTTTAAACATCCATTTTTTAGGCTGCATGATGCGACTAATGATGATTTTGAAAGAAATTACTTTAAAAAGGCTCTGCTTAGTTTGCGCACTTCATCAACCACTGATTCACAATTTGACACTTGGTACAGCCTCGAATTTCACGGCGGCATCACCTCTCTGTGGCCGTTGTGCATTTCTCCTGGAGTGCTGTGTGCTCCATCCCCTGATCTCACAGGCTACAAGTGAAGACAGACACATCGGGGACGCAACTGCTGAATTATCCAATTCAGAGGAGCATATTGAAAGAACTGTCCACGTTTACTTTTCGTCAGCCAACAAGATGAGTAGGCCTAATGAACAGAAAAAAGCACTAGCCTATGTCAATCTATTATCCCCCATAGTACATAAGTCATCCTATTCTATTCTGTGCGAAAAATAAATATTCCAAACAGTCTGGGACAGTTGTGGGATGGGATAGATCCCAAATGAATAAAACAAATTTTTTTTAACGCAATGTAGGGCAGACGCAACAGATCAGAACGTTAAGCTTAAAATGTTGATAAACTATTAGTAATGATAGTAAAGCACATGGTAGTAAGCGCGAATGTTCCATTAGCGGAAAACACCATTATCAAAAGTGATCGCAAATGTGATTACGCAGGTAATGCGTTTTATTATAAAAGTGCATTTTTATGGTGAAAATGAACTTCCCCCACACTTGAAACTCACACTCTGCTTATGTATCCCAGTTAGGCTCTTGTAAAATGGATTAATGTGCTTAATTCAAATCAAATGTTATTGGTCACATGTTTAGCAGATGTTATTGTGGGTGTAGTGAAATACTTGTGTATTCCAACTAGAGGTCGGCCGATTAATTAGGGCCGGAAATCGGTATTTTTGGACACCGATTTTACACCTTTATTTAATCTTTATTTAACCAGGCAAGTCAGTTAAGAACACATTCTTATTTACAATGACGGCCTAGGAACGGTGGGTTAACTGCCTCGTTCAGGGGCAGAACGATAGATTTTCATCTTGTCAGCTCGGGGATCCAATCTTGCAACCTTACAGTCCAACGCAATAAAGACCGTTGCACTCCACAAGGAGACTGACTGCCTGTTATGCGAATGCAGTAAGCCAAGGTAAGTTGCTAGCTAGCATCAAACTTATCTTATAAAAAAACAATCAATCAATCATAATCACCAGTTAACTACACATGGTTGATGATATTACCTAGCGTGTCCTGTGTTGCGTATAATCTGACTGAGCATACAAGTATCTAAGTATCTGACTGAGCGGTGGTAGGCAGAAGCAGGCGGGTAAACATTCATTCAAACAGCACTGTCGTGCGTTTTGCCAGCAGTTCTTCGTTGTGCGTCAAGCGTTGCGCTGTTTATGACTTCAAGCCTATTAACTCCCGAGATTAGGCTGGTGTAACCAAAGTGAAATGGCTGGCAAGTTAGCGCGCGCTAATAGCGTTTCAAACGTCACTCGCTCTGAGACTTGGAGTGGTTGTTTCCCTTGCTCTGCATGGGTAACGCTGCTTCGAGGGTGGCTGTTGTCGTTGTGTTCCTGGTTTGAGCCCAGGGAGGAGCGAGGAGAGGGATGGAAGCTATACTGTTACACTGGCAATACTAAAGACCCTATAAGAACATCCAATAGTCAAAGGTATATGAAATACAAATGGTATAGAGGGAAATAGTCCTATAATAACTACAACCTAAAACTTCTTACCTGGGAATATTGAAGAATCATGTTAAAAGGAACCACCAGCTTTCATATGTTCTCATGTTCTGAGCAAGGAACTTAAACGTTAGCTTTCTTACATTGCACATATTGCACTTTTACTTTCTTCTCCAACGCTTTGTTTTTGCATTATTTAAACCAAATTGAACATGTTTTATTATTTATTTGAGAATAAATTGATTTTATTGATGTATTATATTAAGTTAAAATAAGTGTTCATTCAGTATTGTTGTAATTGTCATTATTACAAATACATGTAATTTAAAAAAAAATCATTATTTATTTTTAAATTGGCCGATTAAAATCGACTTTCGGTATATTGGCTTTTTTGGTCCTCGGTAAATCGGTATCGGCGTTGAAAAATCATAATCAGTCGACCTCTAATTCAAACAGTGCAGTAATATCTTTCAGGTTATTATATATATATATATATATATATTATATATAAATCAAATCAAATCAAATTTTATTTGTCACATACACATGGTTAGCAGATGTTAATGCGAGTGTAGCGAAATGCTTGTGCTTCTAGTTCCGACAATGCAGTGATAACCAACAAGTAATCTAACTAACAATTCCAAAACTACTATCTTATACACAGTGTAAGGGGATAAGGAATATGTACATAAGGATATATGAATGAGTGATGGTACAGAGCAGCATACAGTAGATGGTATCGAGTACAGTATATACATATGAGATGAGTATGTAGACAAAGTAAACAAAGTGGCATAGTTAAAGTGGCTAGTGACATAAGGATGCAGTCGATGATCTAGAGTACAGTATATACGTATGCATATGAGATGAATAATGTAGGGTAAGTAACATTATATAAGGTAGCATTGTTTAAAGTGGCTAGTGATATATTTACATAATTTCCCATCAATTCCCATTATTAAAGTGGCTGGAGTTGGGTCAGTGTCAATGACAGTGTGTTGGCAGCAGCCACTCAATGTTAGTGGTGGCTGTTTAACAGTCTGATGGCCTTGAGATAGAAGCTGTTTTTCAGTCTCTCGGTCCCAGCTTTGATGCACCTGTACTGACCTCACCTTCTGGATGATAGCGGGGTGAACAGGCAGTGGTTCGGGTGGTTGATGTCCTTGATGATCTTTATGGCCTTCCTGTAACATCGGGTGGTGTAGGTGTCCTGGAGGGCAGGTAGTTTGCCCCCGGTGATGCGTTGTGCAGACCTCACTACCCTCTGGAGAGCCTTACGGTTGAGGGCGGAGCAGTTGCCGTACCAGGCGGTGATACAGCCCGCCAGGATGCTCTCGATTGTGCATCTGTAGAAGTTTGTGAGTGCTTTTGGTGACAAGCCGAATTTCTTCAGCCTCCTGAGGTTGAAGAGGCGCTGCTGCGCCTTCTTCACGACGCTGTCAGTGTGAGTGGACCAATTCAGTTTGTCTGTGATGTGTATGCCGAGGAACGTGAAACTTGCTACCCTCTCCACTACTGATCCATCGATGTGGATAGGGGGGTGTTCCCTCTGCTGTTTCCTGAAGTCCACAATCATCTCCTTAGTTTTGTTGACGTTGAGTGTGAGGTTATTTTCCTGACACCACACTCCGAGGGCCCTCACCTCCTCCCTGTAGGCCGTCTCATCGTTGTTGGTAATCAAGCCTACCACTGTTGTGTCGTCCGCAAACTTGATGATTGAGTTGGAGGCGTGCGTGGCCACGCAATCGTGGGTGAACAGGGAGTACAGGAGAGGGCTCAGAACGCACCCTTGTGGGGCCCCCGTGTTGAGGATCAGCGGGGAGGAGATGTTGCCTACCCTCACCAACTGGGGGCGGCCCGTCAGGAAGTCCAGTACCCAGTTGCACAGGGCGGGGTCGAGACCCAGGGTCTCGAGCTTGATGACGAGCTTGGAGGGTACTATGGTGTTGAATGCCGAGCTCCTCGGTAAATATATAAGATATAGGACTCATTTTACTGTGGATATAGATAATTTTGTACCCGTTTCCTCCAGCATCTTCACAAGGTCCTTTGCTGTTGTTCCGGCATTGATTTGCACTTTTTGCACCAAAGTACATTCATCTCTAGGAGATGATCTAGGAGATGCTCTCCTTCCTGAGCGGTATGACGGCTGGTTGGTCCCATGGTGGTTATACTTGCGTACTATTGTTTGTACAGATAAACGTGGTACCTTCAGGCGTTTGGAAATTGCTCCCAAGGATGAAACCAGACTTGGAGGTCTACAATTTATTTTCTGAGGTGAGGTCTTGGATGATTTTTGATTTTCCCATGATGTCAAGCAAAGAGGCACCGAGTTTGAAGGTAGGCCTTGAAATACATCTACAGGTACACCTCCAATTGACTCAAATGATGTCAATTAGCCTTTCAGAAGCTTCTAAAGCCAAGACATCATTTTCAGGAATTTTCCAAGCTGTTTAAAGGCACAGTCAACTTAGTGTATGTAAACTTCTGACCCACTGGAATTATGATACACTGATTTATAAATGAAATAATCTGTCTGTAAACAATTGTTGGAAAAATTAAATAAATAAAAACTACATGACCAAAAGTATGTGGACACCAGCTCGAACACCTCATTCCAAAATCATGGGCATTAATATGAAGTCTGTCCCCCCTTTGCTGCTATAACAGCCTCCACTCTTCTGGGAAGGCTCTCCACTAGATGATGGAACATTGCTGCTATAACAGCCTCCACTCTTCTGGGAAGACTTTCCACTAGATGATGGAACATTGCTGCTATAACAGCCTCCACTCTTCTGGGAAGGCTTTCCACTAGATGATGGAACATTGCTGCTGTAACAGCCTCTACTCTTCTGGGAAGGCTTTCCACTAGATGTTGGAACATTGCTGCTATAACAGCCTCTACTCTTCTGGGAAGGCTTTCCACTAGATGTTGGAACATTGACGCGGGGACTTGCTTCCATTCAGCCACAAGAGCATTAGTGCGGTCGGGCACTGATGTTGGGCGATTAGACCTGGCTCGCAGACGGTGTTCCAATTCATCCCAAAGGTGTTCGATGGGGTCATGGTCAGGGCTCTGTGCAGGCCAGTCAAGTTCTTTCACACCTATCTCAACAAACAATTTCTGTATGGACCTTGCTTTGTGCATGGGGGAATTGTCATGCTGAAACAGGAAAGGGCCTTCCCCAAACTGTTGCCACAAAGTTGGAAGCACAAAATCTTCTAGAATGTCATTGTATGCTGTAGCGTTAAGATTTCCCTTCACTGGAACTAAGGGGCCCGAACCATGAAAAACAGCCCCAGACCATTATTCCTCTTCCACCAAACTTTACAGTTGGCACTATGCATTCGTGCAGGTAGTGGTCTCCTGGCATCACCAGATTCGTCCATCAGACTGCCAGATGGTGAAGCGTGATTCATCACTCCAGTGAACGGGTATCACTGCTCCAGAGTCCCATGGCAGCGTGTTTTACACCAACTCCAGCAGACGCTTGGCATTGCGCACGGTGATCTTAGGCTTGTGTGCGGCTGCTTGGCCATGGAAACCCATTTCATGAATCTCCCGACGAACAGTTCTTGTTCAACTGCCTCTGGAAGCGACGTCAGCACTCGGTAGTGAGTTTTGCAACCGAGGTTGAGCCGTTGTTGCTCCTTTGAAGGGGTGTCCACATACTTTTGTGTATATATAATTTTCAACAAAAATCCAAAAGATCTGTACCTCTGTGTTCAACAGCTCTGCACACGCACACAATCAGTCATCATCATGGCTCAGTTAAACTGTAGTGTGTGTGTGTGTGTGTGTGTGTGTTAGTGTCACATTTTTTCCTAAATCAACCCATTCAATGTCGGTACATCTGCTGTTGAAGTACAGTACAAAAACCTGGTCCTTCATTATTTTGGTTCATGTTGCTACAGACACGACCCAGTCGTTAATTATTTTTGCATTAGTTGCTAGAGAAGTTTAGCAACCAACCTAAACGCTTGTGCAACAGACGTGGTTGGCTTAGATTGTTGACAACATGTAAACTATATTTAGTGTCCAAAATGTTTGAAAACATAAACACATTTGCACAATGAGTAATTTTTGTCGCTCAAATATCATTGTTACATTGTTAACATGACGACAGTCAAAACACCTCACAACAAGACATGGTAACAATAACAAGACACAACGAACTGAAACCAGCCACCTACAAACCAGCTCCCCACAAGGCAGCTTCGTGTCATTGTTGCTAGCTATCTGACCATTCAGAATCACAACAATGCACACCTTCCAGCCATAGGTCCACCCACTTGGGAGCCAGGCCCAGCCAATCAGAATGATTTTTTCCCCCCACAAAAGGGCTTTATTACAGACAGAAATACTCCAAAGTTCCATCAGCTGTCCAGGTGGCAGAACCGGTAGGTGAAGAAGCAGGATGTGGAGGTCCTGAGCTAGCGTGGTTACATGTGGTCTGCGGTTGAGGAGGTCCTGGGCTGGCGTGGTTACACCTGGTCTGTGGTTGAGGAGGTCCTGAGCTAGCGTGGTTACATGTGGTCTGCGGTTGTGAGGTCGGTTGGACATACTGCGATATTCTCAAAAAAAAACATTTAAGACGGCTTATGGTAGAGAATTGAACATCGAGATAAGACACCCGCACACTGCTCTGGCTAGGATGCTCCAATGAGGACCCGGAGGTCTGGAGTACCACGATGAGGATGATCCAATCAGGACCCGGAGGTCTGGAGTACCACGATGAGGATGATCCAATCAGAACCCGGAGGTCTGGAGTACCACGATGAGGATGATCCAATCAGAACCCGGAGGTCTGGAGTACCACGATGAGGATGATCCAATCAGGACCCAGAGGTCTGGAGTACCACGATGAGGAATATCCAATCAGGACCAGATAGAGTCAACAGACTCAAGACTCAGTATGATCTGATGCAGGGCTCTCCTGGAGTTACCATCTAGTGCACCTGATTCTAATCACTAGCTGGTTGATAAGCTACAGGAGGGTAAACTCTCCAGGAGATCTGAACCTCCAGCTAGCCCCCCCCCACCACCATTTTCTCCTGTAACCGCTCTCCCTACACTGTAGCAGTCATTGACGATTGGACTGAGATGGATGTGAACACAAGACGGCTTGCAGCTAATCACATTTCATTAACACGTGTGTGTGATACATTCACCATTACCTCATCGTTTCAATTAAGTGGAATATTCTTTCGTTTGTGCAAAAGTCTCGTTCGGGTGGGTTAATATGGAATAGTAATGCTGACTGTATTACAATCATATTGTCATGGTTGTTATTGTTATATAGTCTGTAACTGGTCTCATCAGGTGCTGCTTGCATTTTCAATAGCTCACATCGGTCAACAGACATGTCAAATCAAATCACATTTTATTTGTCACATACACATAGTTAGCAGATGTTAATGCGAGTGTAGCGAAATGCTTGTGCTTCTAGTTCCGACAATGCAGTAATAACCAACGAGTAATCTAGCTAACAATCCCAAAACTACTACCTTATAGACACATAAGTGTAAAGGGATAAAGAATATGTACATAAAGATATATGAATGAGTGATGGTACAGAGCGGCATAGGCAAGATACAGTAGATGGTATCGAGTGCAGTATATACATATGAGATGAGTATGTAAACAAAGTGGCATAGTTTAAAGTGGCTAGTGATACATGTAATACATAAAGATGCAGTCGATGATATAGAGTACAGTATATACGTATACATATGAGATGAATAATGTAGGGTATGTAAACATTATATTAGGTAGCATTGTTTAAAGTGGCTAGTGATATATTTTACATCAATTCCCATTTTAGTGCAGAACAACGTTGCCCGGACACATGTGTATTATTTGTAGTGAGACGAAAGAGACATATGGTCAAAGAGTAGCTAATACTGATGATCAAGGTAAGAACAGACATAGCGTTCTACTACCTTTTGATGACTCTGTCACAGTATTATGAGCATGGGTTTGAGTAGCTAACTAGCTAGTTACGGTGGCTAACTAGCTAGTTAAAAACAAAATATTGTTGTTTTTTTTAAACCTAAAAATCAACAACATCTTTCTCGAATATTCAAATGGAAGGAAGTGGTCATAATGAATCGTTCTCTGAGATTCGAGTGTCACTGTTGACTGTGGCGCTATCTGGCTACCATTTAGGGAATGGGGTTCTCAGAGGAGGTCCCATTTAGGGACTGGGGTTCTCAGAGGAGGTCTCATTTAGGGACTGGGGTTCTCAGAGGAGGTCCCATTTAGGGACTGGGGTTCTCAGAGGAGGTCCCATTTAGGGAATGGGGTTCTCAGAGGAGGTCCCATTTAGGGAATGGGGTTCTCAGAGGAGGTCCCATTTAGGGACTGGGGTTCTCAGAGGAGGTCCCATTTAGGGAATGGGGTTCTCAGAGGAGGTCCCATTTAGGGAATGGGGTTCTCAGAGGAGGTCCCATTTAGGGAATGGGGTTCTCAGAGGAGGTCCCATTTAGGGAATGGGGTTCTCAGAGGAGGTCCCATTTAGGGAATGGGGTTCTCAGAGGAGGTCCCATTTATGGAATGGGGTTCTCAGAGGAGGTCCCATTTAGGGAATGGGGTTCTCAGAGGAGGTCCCATTTAGGGAATGGGGTTCTCAGAGGAGGTCCCATTTAGGGAATGGGGTTCTCAGAGGAGGTCCCATTTAGGGAATGGGGTTCTCAGAGGAGATCCCATTTAGGGAATTGGGGTTCTCAGAGGAGGTCCCATTTAGGGAATGGGGTTCTCAGAGGAGATCCCAAATGACCTTCAGGAATTTGGAGTGTTGACCATTGAGGTAAAACAAGAACTGGAGACTGCGTCCAAGATGTCCGACCGTTGTTTTCAAGGTATTCTACTCACATTTGCGTACCTCGATTCATGGACCGTCTTTGTCGGGCTTGCATCTGGTTTAAACGGACCAGGAAGGCCATAAAGATCATCAAGGACATCAACCACCCGAACCACTGCCTGTTCACCCCGCTATCATCCAGAAGGCGAGGTCAGTACAGGTGCATCAAAGCTGGGACCGAGAGACTGAAAAACAGCTTCTATCTCAAGGCCATCAGACTGTTAAACAGCCACCACTAACATTGAGTGGCTGTTGCCAACACACTGTCATTGACACTGACCCAACTCCAGCCACTTTAATAATGGGAATTGATGGGAAATGATGTAAATATATCACTAGCCACTTTAAACAATGCTACCTTATATAATGTTACTTACCCTACATTATTCATCTCATATGCATACGTATATCCTATACATCATCGACTGCATCCTTATGTAATACATGTATCACTAGCCACTTTAACTATGCCACTTTTGTTTACTTTGTCTACATACTCATCTCATATGTATATACTCTACTCAATACCATCTACTGTATGCTGCTCTGTACCATCACTCATTCATATATCCTTATGTACATATTCTTTATCCCCTTACACTGTGTATAAGACAGTAGTTTTGGAATTGTTAGTTAGATTACTTGTTGGTTATCACTGCATTGTCGGAACTAGAAGCACAAGCATTTCGCTACGCTCGCATTAACATCTGCTAACCATGTGTATGTGACAAATAACATCTGCTAACCATGTGTATGTGACCAATAACATCTGCTAACCATGTGTATGTGACCAATAACATCTGCTAACCATGTGTATGTGACCATTAACATCTGCTAACCATGTGTATGTGACCATTAACATCTGCTAACCATGTGTATGTGACCAATAACATCTTCTAACCATGTGTATGTGACCATTAACATCTGCTAACCATGTGTATGTGACCATTAACATCTGCTAACCATGTGTATGTGACCATTAACATCTGCTAACCATGTGTATGTGACCATTAACATCTGCTAACCGTGTGTATGTGACCATTAACATCTGCTAACCATGTGTATGTGACCATTAACATCTGCTAACCATGTGTATGTGACCATTAACATCTGCTAACCATGTGTATGTGACCATTAACATCTGCTAACCATGTGTATGTGACCATTAACATCTGCTAACCATGTGTATGTGACCAATAACATCTGCTAACCATGTGTATGTGACCAATAACATCTACTAACCATGTGTATGTGACCATTAACATCTGCTAACCATGTGTATGTGACCATTAACATCTGCTAACCATGTGACCAATAACATCTGCTAACCATGTGTATGTGACCATTAACATCTGCTAACCATGTGTATGTGACCATTAACATCTGTTAACCATGTGACCAATAACATCTGCTAACCATGTGTATGTGACAATTAACATCTGCTAACCGTGTGTATGTGACCATTAACATCTGCTAACCATGTGTATGTGACCATTAACATCTGCTAACCATGTGTATGTGACCATTAACATCTGCTAACCATGTGACCAATAACATCTGCTAACCATGTGACCAATAACATCTGCTAACCATGTGACCAATAACATCTGCTAACCATGTGACCAATAACATCTGCTAACCATGTGACCATTAACATCTGCTAACCATGTGACCAATAACATCTGCTAACCATGTGACCAATAACATCTGCTAACCATGTGTATGTGACAATTAACATCTGCTAACCGTGTGTATGTGACCATTAACATCTGCTAACCATGTGTATGTGACCATTAACATCTGCTAACCGTGTGTATGTGACCATTAACATCTGCTAACCATGTGTATGTGACCATTAACATCTGCTAACCATGTGTATGTGACCATTAACATCTGCTAACCATGTGTATGTGACCAATAACATCTGCTAACCATGTGTATGTGACCATTAACATCTGCTAACCGTGTGTATGTGACCATTAACATCTGCTAACCATGTGTATGTGACCATTAACATCTGCTAACCATGTGACCAATAACATCTACTAACCATGTGTATGTGACCAATAACATCTGCTAACCATGTGTATGTGACCATTAACATCTGCTAACCGTGTGTATGTGACCATTAACATCTGCTAACCATGTGTATGTGACCATTAACATCTGCTAACCATGTGACCATTAACATCTACTAACCATGTGTATGTGACCAATAACATCTGCTAACCATGTGTATGTGACCAATAACATCTGCTAACCATGTGTATGTGACCAATAACATCTGCTAACCATGTGACCAATAACATCTGCTAACCATGTGACCAATAACATCTGCTAACCGTGTGTATGTGACCAATAACATCTGCTAACCATGTGACCAATAACATCTACTAACCATGTGTATGTGACCATTAACATCTGCTAACCATGTGTATGTGACCATTAACATCTGCTAACCATGTGTATGTGACCATTAACATCTGCTAACCATGTGTATGTGACCATTAACATCTGCTAACCATGTGTATGTGACCAATAACATCTGCTAACCATGTGTATGTGACCAATAACATCTGCTAACCATGTGACCATTAACATCTGCTAACCATGTGTATGTGACAAATAGAATTTGATTTGATTTGAGGGGAAAAAATCACATGCGCTCAGGGAGCAGCGACGACGTCATCATGTTATCCAAAAACATGACAGACATTGGATGAATGTGAAATGTTAATATATTTGGCTGTGAGATTAAAATTATTATTATTAGAATCTTTTTATATTATTTGTGTTATTATATATATATATATATTTTTTTAAATCGGCCTCAGCGACCGGCTTGATTTGGTTCTATGTAGCAACATCTGTACGTGTTTATTCAAAATTAAAATAAACATTGGTTAAAAGTAGAGACTCAGATCTAGAAAAATGGTATATCATACACTACAGTTGAGGAATAATGGGAAAGTAATTGTTTTTAAAGTTGATAAACTTGTAACCCCACTTTTGAGAAAATGGCCCTTGAATGTACTTTGTCTACACCCATTCGTTCACACCCTCTTAAGCCTTAGCCCCACCCATTCAGCATTGTTCACACCCTCTTAAGCCTTAGCCCCACCCATTCAGCATCGTTCACACCCTCTTAAGCCTTAGCCCCACCCATTCAGCATCGTTCACACCCTCTTAAGCCTTAGCCCCACCCATTCAGCATCGTTCACACCCTCTTAAGCCTTAGCCCCACCCATTCAGCATTGTTCACACCCTCTTAAGCCTTAGCCCCACCCATTCAGCATCGTTCACACCCTCTTAAGCCTTAGCCCCACCCATTCAGCATCGTTCACACCCTCTTAAGCCTTAGCCCCACCCATTCAGCATCGTTCACACCCTCTTAAGCCTTAGCCCCACCCATTCAGCATCGTTCACACCCTCTTAAGCCTTAGCCCCACCCATTCAGCATCGTTCACACCCTCTTAAGCCGTAGCCTCACCCATCTCTTTAAGGATTCACATGTGAGGCCATATACTAAACAGAGTGGGTAACGGTAGTGTAGTAAACAATCAAAGACTAGTGGTGAAAGTAGAAGCAAAAATACACTATCTAGTCCTTGGCCCGTATCCTAATCTGACTTTGGTGCAGGTCATGTTGATCTTTACATTACCATCTCTGGTAAACACACACGGTCTCACATGCTTAGCATACAGAAGGTGCAAACGGTAGGGTTAAATGGTTACTTGCATAGTAGCAATATCAAACATTTAAAAAATAATATTTTATAATTATTAGATGATTCTTAACCAGACGCACTTGTCTAAATTGATGGGTTGTGTGAAGGAAACGCTAGTTAAGTGGATGAGTCACTATTGTCTAGACGTGTTCAAGAACTACAATATATGGCTGTAATCACCCCCAGACTCATCTGGCTAACTTGATGGGTCACGTAGCTAGCTAGCTAGCTGAACAATGAGCCTGATGCTGCTTTCAAGACAACTGGGAATTTGGAAAAATACGAGGTCAAATCATGACGTCAGTGAACCTCCTGGTCGGAAAGTCGCGGCTCTAGTTCTCGAGCTGGAATTTCGAGTTGGATGACCATTCAAAACTATTTTTCCCAGTCAGAGCTGGAGTTGCCAGTTGTCTTGAAAGTAATGAAGTCAAAGATTACCGAGTTCCCAATTCCGAGTTCTCAGTTGTTTTGAACGCAGAAATAATCCCAACCCATACTACTAGCAATACAAACTGATTGTCATAGCTAGCCACCATGCATGAAACTGCAGGTAGCTAAAGCTAACCAACTACAGTAGGTTCAATTTTAGCTAGCTCCCAGGTGCTCTGTCTAGAATGGTGTTCTCCCCAGGTGCTCTGTTTAGAATGGTGTTCTCCCCAGGTGCTCTGTCTAGAATGGTGTTCTGTTTAGAATGGTGTTATCCCAGGTGCTCTGTCTAGAATGGTGTTCTCCCAGGTGCTCTGTTTAGAATGGGGTTCTCCCCAGGTGCTCTGTCTAGAATGGGGTTCTACCCGGGTGCTCTGTCTAGAATGGTGTTCTCCCCAGTGCTCTGTCTAGAATGGTGTTCACCCAGGTGCTCTGTCTAGAATGGTGTTCTCCCAGGTGCTCTGTCTAGAATGGTGTTATCCCAGGTGCTCTGTCTAGAATGGTGTTATCCCAGGTGCTCTGTCTAGAATGGTGTTATCCCAGGTGCTCTGTCTAGAATGGTGTTCTCCCAGTGCTCTGTCTAGAATGGTGTTCTGCCAGGTGCTCTGTCTAGAATGGTGTTCTGCCAGGTGCTCCGTCTAGAATGCTGTTCTCCCAGGTGCTCTGTCTAGAATGGTGTTCTGTTTAGAATGGTGTTATCCCAGGTGCTCTGTCTAGAATGGTGTTCTCCCAGGTGCTCTGTTTAGAATGGTGTTCTCCCCGGGTGCTCTGTCTAGAATGGTGTTCTCCCCAGTGCTCTGTCTAGAATGGTGTTCTACCCGGGTGCACTGTCTAGAATGGTGTTCTCCCAGGTGCTCTGTCTGTTTAGAATGGTGTTCTGTCTAGAATGGTGTTCTGTCTAGAATGGTGTTCTCCCAGGTGCTCTGTCTAGAATGGTGTTCTCCCCAGGTGCTCTGTCTAGAATGGTGTTCTCCCAGGTGCTCTGTCTAGAATGGTGTTCTCCCTAGAATGGTGTTCTCCCAGGTGCTCTGTCTAGAATGGTGTTCTGTCTAGAATGGTGTTCTCCCAGGTGCTCTGTCTAGAATGGTGTTCTCCCAGGTGCTCTGTCTAGAATGGTGTTCTCCCCAGGTGCTCTGTCTAGAATGGTGTTCTCCCCAGGTGCTCTGTCTAGAATGGTGTTCTCCCCAGGTGCTCTGTCTAGAATGGTGTTCTGTCTAGAATGGTGTTCTCCCCAGGTGCTCTGTCTAGAATGGTGTTCTCCCCAGGTGTTCTGTCTAGAATGGTGTTCTGTCTAGAATGGTGTTCTCCCCAGGTGCTCTGTCTAGAATGGTGTTCTCCCAGGTGTTCTGTCTAGAATGGTGTTCTCCCAGGTGTTATGTCTAGAATGGTGTTCTCCCCAGGTGCTCTGTCTAGAATGGTGTTCTGTTTAGAATGGTGTTCTGTTTAGAATGGTGTTCTGTCTAGAATGGTGTTCTCCCAGGTGCTCTGTCTAGAATGGTGTTCTGTCTAGAATGGTGTTCTCCCAGGTGCTCTGTCTAGAATGGTGTTCTCCCCAGGTGCTCTGTCTAGAATGGTGTTCTCCCCAGGTGCTCTGTCTAGAATGGTGTTCTCCCCAGTGCTCTGTCTAGAATGGTGTTCTCCCCAGTGCTCTGTCTAGAATGGTGTTCTACCCGGGTGCACTGTCTAGAATGGTGTTCTCCCCAGTGCTCTGTCTAGAATGGTGTTCTCCCAGGTGCTCTGTCTAGAATGGTGTTCTCCCAGGTGCTCTGTCTAGAATGGTGTTCTCCCCAGTGCTCTGTCTAGAATGGTGTTCTCCCCAGTGCTCTGTCTAGAATGGTGTTATCCCAGGTGCTCTGTCTAGAATGGTGTTCTCCCCAGGTGCTCTGTCTAGAATGGTGTTCTCCCCAGTGCTCTGTCTAGAATGGTGTTCTGCCAGGTGCTCTGTCTAGAATGGTGTTCTCCCAGGTGCTCTGTCTAGAATGGTGTTCTCCCCAGGTGCTCTGTCTAGAATGGTGTTCTACCCAGGTGTTCTGTCTAGAATGGTGTTCTGTCTAGAATGGTGTTCTCCCCAGGTGCTCTGTCTAGAATGGTGTTCTACCCAGGTGCTCTGTCTAGAATGGTGTTCTACCCAGGTGCTCTGTCTAGAATGGTGTTCTACCCAGGTGCTCTGTCTAGAATGGTGTTCTACCCAGGTGCTCTGTCTAGAATGGTGTTCTGTTTAGAATGGTGTTCTGTCTAGAATGGTGTTCTGTCTAGAATGGTGTTCTCCCAGGTGCTCTGTCTAGAATGGTGTTCTCCCCAGGTGCTCTGTCTAGAATGGTGTTCTCCCAGGTGCTCTGTCTAGAATGGTGTTCTGTCTAGAATGGTGTTCTCCCAGGTGCTCTGTCTAGAATGGTGTTCTGTCTAGAATGGTGTTCTCCCAGGTGCTCTGTCTAGAATGGTGTTCTCCCCAGGTGCTCTGTCTAGAATGGTGTTCTCCCCAGGTGCTCTGTCTAGAATGGTGTTCTCCCCAGGTGCTCTGTCTAGAATGGTGTTCTCCCCAGGTGTTCTGTCTAGAATGGTGTTCTGTCTAGAATGGTGTTCTCCCCAGGTGCTCTGTCTAGAATGGTGTTCTGTCTAGAATGGTGTTCTCCCCAGGTGCTCTGTCTAGAATGGTGTTCTGTCTAGAATGGTGTTCTCCCAGGTGTTCTGTCTAGAATGGTGTTCTCCCAGGTGTTATGTCTAGAATTGTGTTCTCCCCAGGTGCTCTGTCTAGAATTGTGTTCTGTTTAGAATGGTGTTCTGTTTAGAATGGTGTTCTGTCTAGAATGGTGTTCTCCCCAGGTGCTCTGTCTAGAATGGTGTTCTCCCAGGTGTTCTGTCTAGAATGGTGTTCTCCCAGGTGTTCTGTCTAGAATGGTGTTCTCCCCAGGTGCTCTGTCTAGAATGGTGTTCTGTCTAGAATGGTGTTCTGTTTAGAATGGTGTTCTGTCTAGAATGGTGTTCTCCCAGGTGCTCTGTCTAGAATGGTGTTCTGTCTAGAATGGTGTTCTCCCAGGTGCTCTGTCTAGAATGGTGTTCTCCCCAGGTGCTCTCTCTAGAATGGTGTTCTCCCCAGGTGCTCTGTCTAGAATGGTGTTCTCCCCAGTGCTCTGTCTAGAATGGTGTTCTCCCCAGTGCTCTGTCTAGAATGGTGTTCTCCCAGGTGCTCTGTCTAGAATGGTGTTCTGTCTAGAATGGTGTTCTCCCAGGTGCTCTGTCTAGAATGGTGTTCTCCCAGGTGCTCTGTCTAGAATGGTGTTCTCCCCAGTGCTCTGTCTAGAATGGTGTTATCCCAGGTGCTCTGTCTAGAATGGTGTTCTCCCCAGGTGCTCTGTCTAGAATGGTGTTCTCCCCAGTGCTCTGTCTAGAATGGTGTTCTGCCAGGTGCTCTGTCTAGAATGGTGTTCTCCCAGGTGCTCTGTCTAGAATGGTGTTCTCCCCAGGTGCTCTGTCTAGAATGGTGTTCTACCCAGGTGTTCTGTCTAGAATGGTGCTCTGTCTAGAATGGTGTTCTGTCTAGAATGGTGTTCTCCCCAGGTGCTCTGTCTAGAATGGTGTTCTACCCAGGTGCTCTGTCTAGAATGGTGTTCTACCCAGGTGCTCTGTCTAGAATGGTGTTCTACCCAGGTGCTCTGTCTAGAATGGTGTTCTACCCAGGTGCTCTGTCTAGAATGGTGTTCTACCCAGGTGCTCTGTCTAGAATGGTGTTCTGTTTAGAATGGTGTTCTGTCTAGAATGGTGTTCTGTCTAGAATGGTGTTCTGTCTAGAATGGTGTTCTCCCAGGTGCTCTGTCTAGAATGGTGTTCTCCCCAGGTGCTCTGTCTAGAATGGTGTTCTCCCAGGTGCTCTGTCTAGAATGGTGTTCTGTTTAGAATGGTGTTCTGTTTAGAATGGTGTTCTGTCTAGAATGGTGTTCTCCCCAGGTGCTCTGTCTAGAATGGTGTTCTCCCAGGTGCTCTGTCTAGAATGGTGTTCTGTCTAGAATGGTGTTCTCCCAGGTGCTCTGTCTAGAATGGTGTTCTGTCTAGAATGGTGTTCTGTTTAGAATGGTGTTCTGTTTAGAATGGTGTTCTGTCTAGAATGGTGTTCTCCCAGGTGCTCTGTCTAGAATGGTGTTCTGTCTAGAATGGTGTTCTCCCAGGTGCTCTGTCTAGAATGGTGTTCTCCCCAGGTGCTCTGTCTAGAATGGTGTTCTCCCCAGGTGCTCTGTCTAGAATGGTGTTCTCCCCAGTGCTCTGTCTAGAATGGTGTTCTCCCCAGGTGCTCTGTCTAGAATGGTGTTCTCCCAGGTGCTCTGTCTAGAATGGTGTTCTCCCCAGGTGCTCTGTCTAGAATGGTGTTCTGCCAGGTGCTCTGTCTAGAATGGTGTTCTCCCAGGTGCTCTGTCTAGAATGGTGTTCTCCCAAGGTGCTCTGTCTAGAATGGTGTTCTCCCCAGGTGCTCTGTCTAGAATGGTGTTAAGGTGCTCTGTCTAGAATGGTGTTCTCCCCAGGTGCTCTGTCTAGAATGGTGTTCTCCCCAGGTGCTCTGTCTAGAATGGTGTTCTGCCAGGTGCTCTGTCTAGAATGGTGTTCTCCCAGTGCTCTGTCTAGAATGGTGTTCTGTGCTGTCTAGAATGGTGTTCTCCCCCCAGGTGCTCTGTCTAGAATGGTGTTCTCCCAGGTGCTCTGTCTAGAATGGTGTTCTGTCTAGAATGGTGTTCTCCCCAGGTGCTCTGTCTAGAATGGTGTTCTACCCAGGTGCTCTGTCTAGAATGGTGTTCTACCCAGGTGCTCTGTCTAGAATGGTGTTCTACCCAGGTGCTCTGTCTAGAATGGTGTTCTGTTTAGAATGGTGTTCTGTCTAGAATGGTGTTCTGTCTAGAATGGTGTTCTGTCTAGAATGGTGTTCTCCCAGGTGCTCTGTCTAGAATGGTGTTCTCCCCAGGTGCTCTGTCTAGAATGGTGTTCTCCCAGGTGCTCTGTCTAGAATGGTGTTCTGTCTAGAATGGTGTTCTCCCAGGTGCTCTGTCTAGAATGGTGTTCTGTCTAGAATGGTGTTCTCCCAGGTGCTCTGTCTAGAATGGTGTTCTCCCCAGGTGCTCTGTCTAGAATGGTGTTCTCCCCAGGTGCTCTGTCTAGAATGGTGTTCTCCCCAGGTGCTCTGTCTAGAATGGTGTTCTCCCCAGGTGTTCTGTCTAGAATGGTGTTCTGTCTAGAATGGTGTTCTCCCCAGGTGCTCTGTCTAGAATGGTGTTCTGTCTAGAATGGTGTTCTCCCCAGGTGCTCTGTCTAGAATGGTGTTCTGTCTAGAATGGTGTTCTCCCAGGTGTTCTGTCTAGAATGGTGTTCTCCCAGGTGTTATGTCTAGAATTGTGTTCTCCCCAGGTGCTCTGTCTAGAATGGTGTTCTGTTTAGAATGGTGTTCTGTCTAGAATGGTGTTCTCCCAGGTGCTCTGTCTAGAATGGTGTTCTGTCTAGAATGGTGTTCTCCCAGGTGCTCTGTCTAGAATGGTGTTCTGTCTAGAATGGTGTTCTCCCAGGTGCTCTGTCTAGAATGGTGTTCTCCCCAGGTGCTCTGTCTAGAATGGTGTTCTCCCCAGGTGCTCTGTCTAGAATGGTGTTCTCCCAGGTGCTCTGTCTAGAATGGTGTTCTCCCCAGGTGCTCTGTCTAGAATGGTGTTCTCCCAGGTGCTCTGTCTAGAATGGTGTTCTCCCCAGGTGCTCTGTCTAGAATGGTGTTCTCCCAGGTGTTCTGTCTAGAATGGTGTTCTGTCCCCCAGGTGCTCTGTCTAGAATGGTGTTCTGTCTCTGTCTAGAATGGTGTTCTCCCAGGTGCTCTGTCTAGAATGGTGTTTTCCCCAGGTGCTCTGTCTAGAATGGTGTTCTCCCAGGTGCTCTGTCTAGAATGGTGTTCTGTCTAGAATGGTGTTCTCCCAGGTGCTCTGTCTAGAATGGTGTTCTGTCTAGAATGGTGTTCTCCCAGGTGCTCTGTCTAGAATGGTGTTCTCCCAGGTGCTCTGTCTAGAATGGTGTTCTCCCAGGTGCTCTGTCTAGAATGGTGTTCTCCCCAGGTGCTCTGTCTAGAATGGTGTTCTGTCCTCCCAGGTGCTCTGTCTAGAATGGTGTCCCCAGGTCTCTCCCAGGTGCTCTGTCTAGAATGGTGTTCTGTCTAGAATGGTGTTCTCCCAGGTGCTCTGTCTAGAATGGTGTTCTGTCTAGAATGGTGTTCTCCCAGGTGCTCTGTCTAGAATGGTGTTCTCCCAGGTGTCTAGAATGGTGTTCTGTCTAGAATGGTGTTCTCCCAGGTGCTCTGTCTAGAATGTGTTCTGTCTCTGTCTAGAATGGTGTTCTCCCAGGTGCTCTGTCTAGAATGGTGTTCTCCCAGGTGCTCTGTCTAGAATGGTGTTCTGTTTAGAATGGTGTTCTGTCTAGAATGGTGTTCTCCCAGGTGCTCTGTCTAGAATGGTGTTCTCCCCAGGTGCTCTGTCTAGAATGGTGTTCTCCCAGGTGCTCTGTCTAGAATGGTGTTCTCCCCAGGTGCTCTGTCTAGAATGGTGTTCTCCCAGGTGCTCTGTCTAGAATGGTGTTCTGTCTAGAATGGTGTTCTCCCAGGTGCTCTGTCTAGAATGGTGTTCTGTCTAGAATGGTGTTCTCCCAGGTGCTCTGTCTAGAATGGTGTTCTCCCCAGGTGCTCTGTCTAGAATGGTGTTCTCCCCAGGTGCTCTGTCTAGAATGGTGTTCTCCCAGGTGCTCTGTCTAGAATGGTGTTCTCCCCAGGTGCTCTGTCTAGAATGGTGTTCTCCCAGGTGCTCTGTCTAGAATGGTGTTCTCCCAGGTGCTCTGTCTAGAATGGTGTTCTCCCCAGGTGCTCTGTCTAGAATGGTGTTCTCCCAGGTGCTCTGTCTAGAATGGTGTTCTCCCCAGGTGCTCTGTCTAGAATGGTGTTCTCCCTAGGTGCTCTGTCTGTCTAGAATGGTGTTCTCCCAGGTGCTCTGTCTAGAATGGTGTTCTCCCAATGCTCTGTCTAGAATGGTGTTCTCCCAGGTGCTCTGTCTAGAATGGTGTTCTCCCCAGGTGCTCTGTCTAGAATGGTGTTCTCCCAGGTGCTCTGTCTAGAATGGTGTTCTCCCAGGTGCTCTGTCTAGAATGGTGTTCTCCTCTGTCTAGAATGGTGTTCTCCCAGGTGTCTGTCTAGAATGGTGTTCTCCCCAGGTGCTCTGTCTGTCTAGAATGGTGTTCTCCCAGGTGCTCTGTCTAGAATGGTGTTCTCCCCAGGTGCTCTGTCTAGAATGGTGGTGTTCTGTCTAGAATGGTGTTCTCCCCAGGTGCTCTGTCTAGAATGGTGTTCTCCCAGGTGCTCTGTCTAGAATGGTGTTCTCCCCAGGTGCTCTGTCTAGAATGGTGTTCTCCCCAGGTGCTCTGTCTAGAATGGTGTTCTCCCAGGTGCTCTGTCTAGAATGGTGTTCTCCCCAGGTGCTCTGTCTAGAATGGTGTTCTGTCTAGAATGGTGTTCTCCCAGGTGCTCTGTCTAGAATGGTGTTCTCCCCAGGTGCTCTGTCTAGAATGGTGTTCTCCCCAGGTGCTCTGTCTAGAATGGTGTTCTCCCCAGGTGCTCTGTCTAGAATGGTGTTCTCCCAGGTGCTCTGTCTAGAATGGTGTTCTCCCAGGTGCTCTGTCTAGAATGGTGTTCTCCCCAGGTGCTCTGTCTAGAATGGTGTTCTCCCAGGTGCTCTGTCTAGAATGGTGTTCTGTCTAGAATGGTGTTCTCCCAGGTGCTCTGTCTAGAATGGTGTTCTCCCCAGGTGCTCTGTCTAGAATGGTGTTCTCCCCAGGTGCTCTGTCTAGAATGGTGTTCTCCCCAGGTGCTCTGTCTAGAATGGTGTTCTCCTCTGTCTAGGAATGGTGTTCTCCCAGGTGCTCTGTCTAGAATGGTGTTCTCCCCAGGTGCTCTGTCTAGAATGGTGTTCTCCCAGGTGCTCTGTCTAGAATGGTGTTCTCCCAGGTGCTCTGTCTAGAATGGTGTTCTCCCCAGGTGCTCTGTCTAGAATGGTGTTCTCCCCAGGTGTTCTGTCTAGAATGGTGTTCTGTCTAGAATGGTGTTCTCCCAGGTGCTCTGTCTAGAATGGTGTTCTCCCCAGGTGCTCTGTCTAGAATGGTGTTCTCCCCAGGTGCTCTGTCTAGAATGGTGTTCTCCCCAGGTGCTCTGTCTAGAATGGTGTTCTCCCAGGTGCTCTGTCTAGAATGGTGTTCTCCCCAGGTGCTCTGTCTAGAATGGTGTTCTGTCTAGAATGGTGTTCTCCCCAGGTGCTCTGTCTAGAATGGTGTTCTGTCTAGAATGGTGTTCTCCCAGGTGTTCTGTCTAGAATGGTGTTCTCCCAGGTGTTATGTCTAGAATTGTGTTCTCCCCAGGTGCTCTGTCTAGAATGGTGTTCTCCCCAGGTGCTCTGTCTAGAATGGTGTTCTCCCAGGTGCTCTGTCTAGAATGGTGTTCTGTCTAGAATGGTGTTCTGTCTAGAATGGTGTTCTGTCTAGAATGGTGTTCTCCCAGGTGTTCTGTCTAGAATGGTGTTCTCCCAGGTGCTCTGTCTAGAATGGTGTTCTCCCAGGTGCTCTGTCTAGAATGGTGTTCTCCCAGGTGCTCTGTCTAGAATGGTGTTCTCCCAGGTGTTCTGTCTAGAATGGTGTTCTCCCAGGTGCTCTGTCTAGAATGGTGTTCTGTCTAGAATGGTGTTCTGTCTAGAATGGTGTTCTACCCAGGTGCTCTGTCTAGAATGGTGTTCTGTCTAGAATGGTGTTCTGTCTAGAATGGTGTTCTCCCCAGGTGCTCTGTCTAGAATGGTGTTCTCCCCAGGTGCTCTGTCTAGAATGGTGTTCTCCCAGGTGTTCTGTCTAGAATGGTGTTCTCCCAGGTGTTCTGTCTAGAATGGTGTTTTCCCGCAAATGTTAGAAAATGCCGTTTTATTAGCCGTTTCAGTAATAAATGCATGACCACAATCTACATGTGACTTGTCCTGAGCACAGTGTGTGGACACCCACATGGGTTATGGACCCACAATGCATAGGAGTTGGGTAAATTTCTAATATGGTCGGTAAATTTAAATCTTACAGGTCACGTTGTTCGACACCACATTTCCCTAACAGAAACCCTCCCCCCCCGTGCGCACGCACACACACACACACACACACACACACACACACACACACACACACACACACACACAAGGAAGTGAGAGCAGAGTGTTTAGTAAAGAGGGGTGGAGGTGTCAGAGAAACACTTCCTCCCACATCCCCCCCTCAAAAGAAAATAGACCAACAGGCATTAGAAGATGGTGGCTGAACATCGGCCACCATTTCCTGTTGATTTTCCGGGTTATTCAACACGTTGTAGCGGTCTGCTGCAGTATGCTACCTGAAGCATCTCTAATGTAGAGGTTGGTTCTCAGTCGAGGCCTTTGATTTCTCCTCTGTCCATGCCGTATAACATACGCACCTATCCATCCATTCCTTTCTCAGTCTCTCTCTCTCCGATGGATACTAATCTGCAGTGTAATATCCTGGTGTGTAGCTGATATCTGTGTCACAGCTTTGACAAATATCCCATCAGGTGTCAGGAGAGCTTACCGGGCAGAGGAGTGTTTACCAGCAGCCCTCTGACACTCTTTCTGGCATAAGAGCTGTAGTCCCCATCCATCAATACACATATTCGGTCTACCGAAACTTCTGTACTTTTTTAGATACTAGTATATGTTCGTTTCGGTATTTCTGAAAAATGTGTCAAACCTGTTTATATCAAACCCCTTATCATAGTGCACTCTGCCTGCTCCACTAACTCACTAATAGCCTGGGAGTCTGGACTGCATCATGTTAGCTCCACTTACTCACTGCTAGCCTGCACTGGGAGTCTGGGCTACATCATGTTAGCTCCACTAACTCACTGCTAGCCTGGGAGTCTGGGCTGCATCATGTTAGCTCCACTAACTCACTGCTAGCCTGGGAGTCTGGGCTGTATCATGTTAGCTCCACTAACTCACTGCTAGCCTGAGTGTCTGGACTGCATCATGTTAGCTCCACTAACTCACTGCTAGCTAGGGAGTCTGGGCTCCATCATGTTAGCTCCACTAACTAACTGCTAGCCAGGGAGTCTGGACTGCATCATGTTAGCTCCACTAACTCACTGCTAGCCTGGGAGTCTGGGCTGCATCATGTTAGCTCCACTAACTCACTGCTAGCCTGGGAGTCTGGGCTGCATCATGTTAGCTCCACTAACTCACTGCTAGCCTGGGAGTCTGGGCTGTATCATGTTAGCTCCACTAACTCACTGCTAGCCTGAGTGTCTGGACTGCATCATGTTAGCTCCACTAACTCACTGCTAGCCTGAGAGTCTGGGCTGCATCATGTTAGCTCCACTAACTCACTGCTAGCCTGAGAGTCTGGGCTCCATCATGTTAGCTCCACTAACTAACTGCTAGCTAGGGAGTCTGGGCTCCATCATGTTAGCTCCACTAACTAACTGCTAGCCAGGGAGTCTGGACTGCATCATGTTAGCTCCACTAACTCACTGCTAGCCTGGGAGTCTGGGCTGCATCATGTTAGCTCCACTAACTCACTGCTAGCCTGGGAGTCTGGGCTGCATCATGTTAGCTCCACTAACTCACTGCTAGCCTGGGAGTCTGGGCTCCATCATGTTAGCTCCACTAACTAACTGCTAGCCTGGGCTGCATCATGTTAGCTCCACTAACTAACTGCTAGCCTGGGCTGCATCATGTTAGCTCCACTAACTAACTGCTAGCCAGGGAGTCTGGGCTGCATCATGTTAGCTCCACTAACTAACTGCTAGCCAGGGAGTCTGGGCTGCATCATGTTAGCTCCACTAACATGATGGAGGCCTGCTGGGTGCAGGGTCGACCCTGCTGGAGGCCTGCTGGGTGCAGGTTCGACCCTGCTGGAGGCCTGCTGGGTGCAGGGCTCTGTTTTAGCCCATCAATAACACACCTGATACAACAAATCGAATGAGTTGATAATCAAGTGTGCTATTGCTGGTCTGGAACAGAAGTCTGTCCCCCCCCCAGTAGATCAGGGATCAGTAGAGCGATGGTTGTCCACCGCTGGTATGCAGTTTTATATGTTCATCTAAAATGATGCTTTAGTCATAATAACCTACTCCACTATCTGCTGTTGTTTAGACAGACATATGAATGGTGCTCTGTCTAGAATGGTGTTCTCCCAGGTGCTCTGTCTAGAATGGTGTTCTCCCAGGTGCTCTGTCTAGAATGGTGTTCTCCCAGGTGCTCTGTCTAGAATGGTGTTCTCCCCAGGTGCTCTGTCTAGAATGGTGTTCTCCCAGGTGCTCTGTCTAGAATGGTGTTCTCCCAGGTGCTCTGTCTAGAATGGTGTTCTCCCCAGGTCCTGTCTAGAATGGTGTTCTGTCTAGAATGGTGTTCTCCCAGGTGCTCTGTCTAGAATGGTGTTCTCCCCAGGTGCTCTGTCTAGAATGGTGTTCTGTCTAGAATGGTGTTCTCCCAGGTGCTCTGTCTAGAATGGTGTTCTCCCCAGGTGCTCTGTCTAGAATGGTGTTCTACCCAGGTGCTCTGTCTAGAATGGTGTTCTGTCTAGAATGGTGTTCTCCCAGGTGCTCTGTCTAGAATGGTGTTCTCCCAGGTGCTCTGTCTAGAATGGTGTTCTCCCAGGTGCTCTGTCTAGAATGGTGTTCTCCCAGGTGCTCTATCTAGAACGGTGTTCTCCCAGGTGCACTGTCTAGAACAGTGTTCTCCCAGGTGCTCTGTCTAGAACAGTGTTCTCCCAGGTGCTCTGTCTAGAATGGTGTTCTCCCAGGTGCTCTGTCTAGAATAGTGCTCTGTCTAGAATGGTGTTCTCCCAGGTGCTCTGTCTAGAATGGTGTTCTCCCCAGGTGCTCTGTCTAGAATGGTGTTCTCCCAGGTGCTCTGTCTAGAATGGTGTTCTCCCAGGTGCTCTGTCTAGAATGGTATTCTCCCCAGGTGCTCTGTCTAGAATGGTGTTCTCCCAGGTGCTCTGTTTAGAATGGTGTTCTCCCAGGTGCTCTGTCTAGAATGGTGTTCTCCCAGGTGCTCTGTCTAGAATGGTGTTCTGTCTAGAATGGTGTTCTCCCAGGTGCTCTGTCTAGAATGGTGCTCTGTCTAGAATGGTGCTCTGTCTAGAATGGTGTTCTCCCAGGTGCTCTGTCTAGAATGGTGTTCTCCCAGGTGCTCTGTCTAGAATGGTGTTCTCCCAGGTGCTCTGTCTAGAATGGTGTTCTCCCAGGTGCTCTGTCTAGAATGGTGTTCTCCCAGGTGCTCTGTCTAGAATGGTGACCTCCCCAGGTGCTCTGTCTAGAATGGTGTTCTCCCCAGGTGCTCTGTCTAGAATGGTGTTCTCCCAGGTGCTCTGTCTAGAATGGTGTTCTCCCCAGGTGCTCTGTCTAGAATGGTGTTCTCCCCAGGTGCTCTGTCTAGAATGGTGTTCTCCCCAGGTGCTGTCTAGAATGGTGTTGTCTAGAATGGTGTTCTCCCAGGTGCTCTGTCTAGAATGGTGTTCTCCCAGGTGCTCTGTCTAGAATGGTGTTCTCCCCAGGTGCTCTGTCTAGAATGGTGTTCTCCCCAGGTGCTCTGTCTAGAATGGTGTTCTCCCCAGGTGCTCTGTCTAGAATGGTGTTCTCCCCAGGTGCTCTGTCTAGAATGGTGTTCTCCCAGGTGTTCTGTCTAGAACGGTGTTCTCCCAGGTGCTCTGTCTAGAACGGTGTTCTCCCAGGTGCTCTGTCTAGAACAGTGTTCTCCCAGGTGCTCTGTCTAGAACGGTGTTCTCCCAGGTGCTCTGTCTAGAACAGTGTTCTCCCAGGTGCTCTGTCTAGAATAGTGCTCTGTCTAGAATGGTGTTCTCCCAGGTGCTCTGTCTAGAATGGTGTTCTCCCCAGGTGCTCTGTCTAGAATAGTGCTCTGTCTAGAATGGTGTTCTCCCAGGTGCTCTGTCTAGAACGGTGTTCTCCCAGGTGCTCTGTCTAGAACAGTGTTCTCCCAGGTGCTCTGTCTAGAACAGTGCTCTGTCTAGAATGGTGTTCTCCCAGGTGCTCTGTCTAGAATGGTGTTCTCCCCAGGTGCTCTGTCTAGAATGGTGTTCTCCCAGGTGCTCTGTCTAGAATGGTGTTCTCCCAGGTGCTCTGTCTAGAATGGTGTTCTCCCAGGTGCTCTGTCTAGAATGGTATTCTCCCCAGGTGCTCTGTCTAGAATGGTGTTCTCCCAGGTGCTCTGTCTAGAATGGTGTTCTCCCAGGTGCTCTGTCTAGAATGGTGTTCTGTCTAGAATGGTGTTCTCCCAGGTGCTCTGTCTAGAATGGTGCTCTGTCTAGAATGGTGTTCTCCCAGGTGCTCTGTCTAGAATGGTGTTCTCCCAGGTGCTCTGTCTAGAATGGTGTTCTTCCAGGTGCTCTGTCTAGAATGGTGACCTCCCCAGGTGCTCTGTCTAGAATGGTGTTCTCCCCAGGTGCTCTGTCTAGAATGGTGTTCTCCCAGGTGCTCTGTCTAGAATGGTGTTCTCCCCAGGTGCTCTGTCTAGAATGGTGTTCTCCCCAAGTGCTCTGTCTAGAATGGTGTTCTCCCCAGGTGCTGTCTAGAATGGTGTTCTGTCTAGAATGGTGTTCTCCCAGGTGCTCTGTCTAGAATGGTGTTCTCCCAGGTGCTCTGTCTAGAATGTTGTTCTCCCCAGGTGCTCTGTCTAGAATGGTGTTCTCCCCAGGTGCTCTGTCTAGAATGGTGTTCTCCCCAGGTGCTCTGTCTAGAATGGTGTTCTCCCAGGTGCTCTGTCTAGAATGGTGTTCTCCCAGGTGCTCTGTCTAGAATGGTGTTCTCCCAGGTGCTCTGTCTAGAATGGTGTTCTCCCAGGTGCTCTGTCTAGAATGGTGTTCTCCCAGGTGCTCTGTCTAGAATGGTGACCTCCCCAGGTGCTCTGTCTAGAATGGTGTTCTCCCCAGGTGCTCTGTCTAGAATGGTGTTCTCCCCAGGTGCTGTCTAGAATGGTGTTCTGTCTAGAATGGTGTTCTCCCAGGTGCTCTGTCTAGAATGGTGTTCTGTCTAGAATTGTGTTTTCCCCAGGTGCTCTGTCTAGAATGGTGTTCTCCCCAGGTGCTCTGTCTAGAATGGTGTTCTCCCCAGGTGCTGTCTAGAATGGTGTTCTGTCTAGAATGGTGTTCTCCCCAGGTGCTCTGTCTAGAATGGTGTTCTCCCCAGGTGCTCTGTCTAGAATGGTGTTCTACCCAGGTGCTCTGTCTAGAATGGTTTTCTCCCAGGTGCTCTGTCTAGAATGGTTTTCTCCCAGGTGCTCTGTCTAGAATGGTTTTCTGCCAGGTGTTCTGTCTAGAATGGTGTTCTCCCAGTTGCTCTGTCTAGAATGGTGTTCTGTCTAGAATGGTGTTCTCCCCAGGTGCTCTGTCTAGAATGGTGTTCTCCCCAGGTGTTCTGTCTAGAATGGTGTTCTCCCCAGGTGCTCTGTCTAGAATGGTGTTCTACCCAGGTGCTCTGTCTAGAATGGTGTTCTCCCCAGGTGCTCTGTCTAGAATGGTGTTCTGTCTAGAATGGTGTTCTCCCCAGGTGCACCATTCTAGACAGATACATATTTACATACCAATTAGCTTATCTGAACATTTTTGAAGTTGATTCTTTGAAGTGTTTAAAACTTGTAATTTTTGAACTATTCAAAATGAACTAGTGTCAATGTTGAATAATCACATATCACAATCCTACAATAAAAATGGGGAAGAGGTTCCATTTCCTCGTTGTCTAGTTGTAAACAGCTCCAACACTCCGTCCAGAGTGTAGTTTGAGAGAGAGAGAGAGATACAGTACATGGCTGCTCTAGATTGGCCTATCACTGACCTGGAAAAGCTAGACCAGGATGGGCAACTTCAGTCTTCAGGGAACTTATTGGTCATGCTACTAGCCCAGCTAACACATGACCTCAATAATTAATTAGAATGGAATTAGTTTAATCAGCTGTGTTCACTAGGGATGGGGTAAAGGGTTACACCACTCTGGCCCCATGAGGACTGAAGTTACCCATCCCTGAGCTAGATACTGGCCTCACGTTTAGGTCAATATAAGGCTGTTTTTATACAAACGCTGTTGGCTTTATAATCGTGAGAGGAATTGAACTAGCTAGTAGCTATCGGTAGCTAGTTATACCTAGGTAGGTTCGCAGACTTTCTCAAAACAAACCAAATTGTGGCTAGCTTCTGATCGCTCATGTAAAGCCTTTACAGTCAAATATCATTGCAGAAATGTTCAAATTAAAAATATGAATATATGGCCAGCATTATAAACAATTCCTCCCGTTGCTCCAGGTGATCTTCAAATAACAGTAATTGTAATTGTAAATGAGAACTTGTTCTCAACTTGACTACCTGGTTATATAAAGGTGAAATAAAATAAATAAACAGAGAAATGCTGTGAAAACCAGCGCACTGCAAACATTACAAAATGTTTAGTCAGCAGTGCTTGTTTTGTTGACATGTAGCTCCTACAGCACTAACCTGGTGAGCCGTACGTAGCAGCAAGGTATTTGATTGGTTTGACGTACTTTGAGGAGTCATTGATTTTACACCGGGTATAACCCCTCTTCAGCTGATTTCTGCCAGGGAACTTCCCCAGGCTTGTTTTAGGGAAACCTGTTTCATGACGAGGCTATGACCAGACAGTGTCTCTCACACACACACACCTCTACCCCAGTCAGTCTGCTCTGCATGCCTGGGGACGTTGCCAGACAGTGACTCAGTGTAATGTTGACGTCAGCTACTGTCGGGAGACAAGCTGGCATGGCAGGACTTGTTCTAACCGTGTAATTAAATAATTCATAGCTAGAACCTACTACTGTCAGGGCTATATCGACAGATTGTGGTCTTTAGTCTGGACAACCATTAGTTGGATCAGATAACCATGAACGAATTTGACTATGACTTCATAACATCGTTTAACGGTCTGGTTAGAAACAACATTAGCCTAACCTACGTCAGCCTTCTTCAACTGGTCCTGGACAACCACTAGATGTGCAGGTATTTCCTCCAGCCCGTCACTAAAACACCGGATTCAACTAGGCCTAATTGTTGTCTAACCTCGCCCCCCCCCCCCCAGGCTAAATGCACATAAACCCGCAGCGTCTCAAATCTGGTCTACAGGGGTGTGAGGTAACGCCTAGTCAGTAGTCAAAGGGATGGCCCGGGACGTTTTATCAATCTTTCTGTTGTGTTAACGAAGGCCACTTTTGACTTGTTGATTAACCAGACCTTCCGAGGATTTGTCAGAAGTGTCAAGGTGAGATTAGAGGATTTGTCAGAAGTGTCAAGGTGAGATTAGAGGATTTGTCAGAAGTGTCAAGGTGAGATTAGAGGATTTGTCAGAAGTGTCTGGAGAGATTAGAGAGCTTGACCAGGGTGACACTCATGGAGTCAGCTAATGACATCACGCCACTGGCGTGTTCAGTTCGATTAAATGTTTGCGTGACGTTTCCTTAAAATGTTCTGCAACATTCTCGAACAGACTTACATTTGCACTGTTTGTTGGGTATGGCGTAGTGTGGCTTGAAGCCAAGAGTGATGTATTTAAAAAGGGCAGTGGCCATGGTGACAGCGGTACCCAACCCCTCCCCATTTTTCAACTTGTCGATCAGAACACCACTGTATTCATTTAAATTTGAACTTTGTACACCATTGTTCCGTAAGCAGCCCAGCGTACAGTGATGACATCACAGCAGTATAGAGAGAGCGGAGTGATCAATAAGGCCTATCAGATCTGCTGCCCATCAATCATTAGAATTTGTTCTTAACTGACTTACATTTACATTTACATTTAAGTCATTTAGCAGACGCTCTTATCCAGAGCGACTTACAAATTGGTGCATTCACCTTATGACATCCAGTGGAACAGACTTGCCTAGTTAAATAAACGGTTAACAGACAGGAGAGAATAATGAGAGGGAAAGCAGCCGTTGTTCTCAACACACCTATATTTAACATGTTGATTGTTTACCAACACTGTTTATTCTTAGTTACAGCAAACATGTCAGGTAGTTACTCTGTCAAAAAATAAATACATGACCAAGCCGCACTGTTTCAACAAAACTATAGTGGGATATTGAAAGTGTAGCTAAAATAACTTCTTATCCAACAGACTACTAGATATGTATAACACACTTCCCCGTTAATCTATGATATTACCTTGAGGGCGTATTTGTCTCCGCTTTTCTTGTGGAAGATCTCCAGCACCCTTCCGTTGATGCCGTGTCCCAGTACCTGACTGGTCACTTTGTACTCGTCCGTTATTGCGTTCTTCTTGATCTGTAGGGTCGGTTTCACATGAAACTGTGAGAGGTGACCCGAAGGGGGCGGGTTAGGTTGGCCCGCCGGGGTAGCTGGGCCCTGGGTCGGGGGGAACAGAGGCTGGGTCCCGGTGTTGGACAACATATTGGGTCAGCTCAACCAGACAATGACAGCACTTTCCTTCTCTCTCTGTCGGTCTCTCCTTCCTGGGTTACAGGTAGGTAGTTGGCCTCCGAAAGTGAAGTTGGATCCTCAACAACAACAAAAAAAAAGGACAGCGAGTTTGAAAACAAGTCCGCTATAAACAAATAGTGTTCACGACAACGTTATAGTCCAGGTTGAAGTGGCTAAATAAATTAGCCCGGTTAGTTAGCTGCTTTAGGCTAAGCTAACGTTAGCTGAAATCCATCTCGGTGGTCCGTCCGCCTATTCCAGGTAGATTCAAACAGATTTCAAACCGTTTCAAATTGTGTAGGTTAATTAACAACTATGGCACTAACTGCGAAATTATATTTCAACACGTTACGGCGTAAGGTTAAAACACAAACGGACTTAAATTAAGAAAACACAAAAACTCAAGACACCAGAGTGCACACTCACAATCACCGACTTTCCGATAATAGTTATGGTGCGTTCAAGACTACTGAGTTCTCTGAAAAAAACGAGGTAATATCGTGACTTCGGTGATCTTTAGGTAGGAAAGTTGGAGCTCAAGGAATACCAGACTTTCCGAGTTGGATGACCGTTAAAAAACTACTTTTCCCAGTCGTAACTTGTTTTTTGTCCGAGTTCCCAGTTGCCATGACATTCGCATGTTGGGGATTTCCGAGTTAAAAGTTCCCAAGTTGTCGTGAATGCGACATCACACAAGGAGGGGCTCCTCTGATGACGTCATGGCACGAGATATGACGCCTGCTGAAATTTTCTGCGTTCAAAACAACTGGGAACTCGGGAAAAATAAGGTCAAATCATGACGCCAGTGATCTTTAGGACGGAGCTCTAGGAAGATGCCCGAGTTTCCGACTTGAAATCCCAATTTGGATGACCTTTCAAACTATTTTTCCAAGTTGGAGCTCATTTTTTCCCCGAGTATCCAGTTGTTTTGAACGCTCTGAAATCGGAAGTGAGATTTCCGAGTTCCCAGGGGTTGTGAACGCGGCAATTCTCCTTCAAGTATGGTTAGCTGCAGCCCAATATGGCGACCGGAGTATGGGCGAGTGGGTGTGTCGAAAGGGTGGGTGTATGGAAAGCGAATCAGCTGATTGGGCAGATTTGTTGCCACTCAAGACCGTTTTGCGTGCCTGATTGGGGTTTTGAAGCGCTTCCTACTGTGTATCATCAAATGAAATTGTATTGGTCACATACACATGGTTAGCAGATGTTATTGCAGGTGTAGCGAAATGCTTGTGTTTCTAGTTCCGACAATGCAGTAATATCTAATATGTAATCTAAAAATTCCCTAACAACTACCTAATACACATACATCTAAGTAAAGGAATGGAATAAGAATATGTACATATAAATATATGGATGAGAAATGTCAGAGCGGCATAGGAAAGACGCAATAGATGGTATAAAATACAGTATATACATATGAAATGAGTAATGCAAGATATGTAAACATTATTAAAGTGGCCAATGATTTCAAGTCTGTATGTAGGCAGCAGCCTCTCTGTTAGTGAAGGCTGTTTAAAGATATAAGCTGATTTTCAGTCTCTCGGTTTCAGCTTTGAGGCACCTGTACTGACCTCGCCTTCTGGATGGTAGCGGCGTGAACAGGCAGTGGCTCGGGTGGTTGTTGTCCTTGATAATCTTTTTGGCCTTCCTGTGACATCGGGTGCTGTAGGTGTCCTGGAGGGCAGGTAGTTTGCCCCCGGCGATGCATGGTGCAGACCGCACCACCCTCTGGATAGCCATGCGGTTGTGGGCGGTGCAGTTGCCGAACCAGTTGGTGATGCAGTCCGACAGGATACTCTCAATTGTGCATCTGTAAAAGTTTGTGAGGGTTTTAGGTGACAAGCCACATTTCTTCAGCCTCCTGAGGTTGAAGAGGCGCCGTTGCACCTTCTTCACCACAGTCTGTGTGGGTGGACCATTTCAGTTTGTCCGTGATGTGTACGCCGAGGAACTTAAAACTTTTCACCTCCTCCACTACTGTCCCGTTGATGTGGATAGGGGAATGCTCCCTCCGCTGTTTCCTGAAGTCCACGATCATCTCTTTTGTTTTGTTGACACCACACTCCGAATGACCTCACCTCCTCCCTGTGGGCTGTCTCATTGTTGTTGGTAATCAAGCCTACGACTGTTGTGTCATCTGCAAACTTGATGATTGAGTTGAAGGCGTGCATGGCCACACAGTCATGGGTGAACAGGGAGTACAGGAGGGGGCTGAACACGCACCCCTGTGGGGCCCCAGTTTTGAGGATCAGCGAAGTGGAGGTGTGGTTTCCTGCCTTCACCACCTGGGAGCGGCTCGTCAAGAAGTCCAGGATCCAATTTCACAGGGCGGGGTTGAGACCCAGGGCCTCTAGCTTAATGATGAGCTTGGAGGGTACTATGGTGTTGAATTCTGAGCTGTAGTCGATGAACAGCATTCTCACATAGGTATTCCTCACAATATAACCTCACACTCAACGTCAACAAAACTAAGGAGATGATTGTGGACTTCAGGAAACAGCAGAGGGAACACCCCCCTATCCACATCGATGGAACAGTAGTGGAGAGGGTAGTAAGTTTTAAGTTCCTCGGCGTACACATCACAGACAAACTGAATTGGTCCACCCACACAGACAGCATCGTGAAGAAGGCGCAGCAGCGCCTCTTCAACCTCAGGAGGCTGAAGAAATTCGGCTTGTCACCAAAAGCACTTACAAACTTCTACAGATGCACAATCGAGAGCATCCTGTCGGGCTGTATCACCGCCTGGTACGGAAACTGCTCCGCCCACAACCGTAAGGCTCTCCAGAGGGTAGTGAGGTCTGCACAACGCATCACCGGGGGCAAACTACCTGCCCTCCAGGACACCTACACCACCCGATGTCACAGAAAGGCCATAAAGATCATCAAGGACAACAACCACCCGAGCCACTGCCTGTTCACCCCGCTATCGTCCAGAAGGCGAGGTCAGTACAGGTGCATCAAAGCTGGGACCGAGAGACTGAAAAACAGCTTCTATCTCAAGGCCATCAGACTGTTAAACAGCCACCACTAACATTGAGTGGCTGCTGCCAACACACTGACTCAACTCCAGCCACTTTAATAATGGGAATTGATGTAAAATATATCACTAACCACTTTAAACAATGCTACTTAATATAATGTTTACATACCCTACATTATTAATCTCATATGTATACGTATATACTGTACTCTATATCATCTACTGCATCTTTATGTAATACATGTATCACTAGCCACTTTAAACTATGCCACTTTGTTTACATACTCATCTCATATGTATATACTGCACTCGATACCATCTACTGCATCTTGCCTATGCCGCTCTGTACCATCACTCATTCATATATCTTTATGTACATATTCTTTATCCCTTTACACTTGTGTCTATAAGGTAGTAGTTTTGGAATTGTTAGTTAGATTACTTGTTGGTTATTACTGCATTGTCGGAACTAGAAGCACAAGCATTTCGCTACACTCGCATTAACATCTGCTAACCATGTGTATGTGACAAATAGAATTTGATTTGATTTGACATGACTAATCAAATGACCTGTGCAGTCAGATCGAAATGTCAGCAGGGATGGAAATGAATCTAGCCCGAGGCTAGTAATTTTCAGACTGGATTGTAGACAATGTGCCAAACTATCCTGACACAGCTGTGAAATTTTGCCTTTACAAACATCGCATGTCACAGATTTATGACCTGAATGTAGAAATCGTTGTCCGCTGGCCAGTGCACAAAATCCTTATGTTCCATCCCTGCATGCCAGAGTCCC
>NC_088397.1:99107757-99190376 GCF_034236695.1 Oncorhynchus nerka
CTAAAGCCAACCACCCTACTAAAGCAGAGGTTAGACTGGGGAGAACAGAGTGCCGACCACCCTACTAAAGCCAAGGTTAGACTGGGGAGAACAGTGTGCCGACCACCCTACTAAAGCCAAGGTTAGACTGGAGAGAGCAGAGTGCCGACCACACTACTAAAGCAGAGGTTAGACTGGGGAGAACAGTGTGCCGACCACCCTACTAAAGCCAACCACCCTGCTAAAGCCAAGGTTAGACTGGGGAGAACAGAGTGCCGGCCACCCTACTAAAGCAGAGGTTAGACTGGGGAGAACAGAGTGCCGACCACCCTACTAAAGCCAAGGTTAGACTGGGGAGAGCAGAGTGCCGACCACCCTACTAAAGCCAAGGTTAGACTGGGGAGAACAGTGTGCCGACCACCCTACTAAAGCCAACCACCCTACTAAAGCAGAGGTTAGACTGGGGAGAACAGAGTGCCGACCACCCTACTAAAGCCAAGGTTAGACTGGGGAGAACAGTGTGCCGACCACCCTACTAAAGCCAAGGTTAGACTGGAGAGAGCAGAGTGCCGACCACACTACTAAAGCAGAGGTTAGACTGGGGAGAACAGTGTGCCGACCACCCTACTAAAGCCAACCACCCTGCTAAAGCCAAGGTTAGACTGGGGAGAACAGAGTGCCGGCCACCCTACTAAAGCAGAGGTTAGACTGGGGAGAACAGAGTGCCGACCACCCTACTAAAGCCAAGGTTAGACTGGGGAGAGCAGAGTGCCGACCACCCTACTAAAGCCAAGGTTAGACTGGGGAGAGCAGAGTGCCGACCACCCTACTAAAGCCAAGGTTAGACTGGGGAGAACAGAGTGCCGACCACCCTACTAAAGCCAAGGTTAGACTGGGGAGAGCAGAGTGTCGACCACCCTACTAAAGCCAACCACCCTGCTAAAGCCAAGGTTAGACTGGGGAGAGCAGAGTGCTGACCACCCTACTAAAGCCAAGGTTAGACTGGGGAGAGCAGCGTGCCGACCACCCTACTAAAGCCAAGGTTAGACTGGGGAGAGCAGAGTGCCGACCACCCTACTAAAGCCAAGGTTAGACTGGGGAGAACAGAGTGCCGACCACCCTACTAAAGCCAAGGTTAGACTGGGGAGAGCAGAGTGCCGACCACCCTACTAAAGCCAACCACCCTGCTAAAGCCAAGGTTAGACTGGGGAGAACAGAGTGCCGGCCACCCTGCTAAAGCAGAGGTTAGCAGAGTAAACGTTTGAGTAAAACGCCTTGATTCATTCAGCCGTTTGTCACAGTCTTCCCTGCTACCACTTCCGTCATGGTGATCTGCCGCTGCTGTGGGAACTGTTCTGACATTCTCATATGCTTCGCTGATTCCAAGTGACTGATGATTGTCGACTTTCTCTAGTTTCCAAAAAACATTTGGAAATTGTTTAGCACGGTCGTTAGCTGTTATTTTTGTTGGCAAATGAGATTGATTTCTGTTCATTGTACTGCCAACAATCACCCATCATCTTCGCACGTTATTGACGTGTGGTTGATTTGGGCCATTTTCCATGGTAACAGTGCCGTAATTTATCAAAATTACAAACCCGCTTTTGATTGGACCCTTTTAGGCGCTAAAAATGCGGGGAATTGGTCAAAAATGCATAATACGTGCTGATTGGTTGATTTTGCATTGAATTATGCGGAATCCTGGAGGGACTGAAAAGGAGCGTGAAGTGAACAGCTTTGATATTTCGGGGCACCGGTAAAATGTGTTCGCTCTGGCGTTCCATTGGATAATATCTTAGGCTAACAACGTTGCACGATCCACGATCCAAGTCAAATCAAATGTATTGCTCACATACACGTTTTTATCAGATGTTATTGCGGGTGTAGCGAAATGCTTGTGTTCCAAGCTCCAACATTGCAGTAATATCTAACAATTTCACAACATATACCCAATACTCACAAATCTAAGTAAAGTAATGATGAATTACAAATATATGGACAAGCAATATCAGAGCGGTATAGATACGGTATAGATACAGTATGACGGCCTAGGAACAGTGAGGAACAGTGAGTTAACTGCCTGTTCAGGGGCAGAACGACAGATTTGTACCTTGTCAGCTCGGGGGTTTGAACTTGCAAACCTTCCGGTTACTAGACCAACGCTCTAACCACTAGGCTACCTGCCGCCCCATGAGATGAGTAAGGTAAGATATGTAAACATTTCTTAAATTGACTAGTGTTCCATTATTAAAGTGGCCAGTTAGGGTGAAAGGTGTCAGGGCTGTACAGCAAATCTCTTACTTATTTATTTAATTGAATCTTTATTTAACTAGGCAAGTCAGTTAAGAACAAATTCTTATTTGTAATGACGGCCTACCAAAAGGCCTCTTGCGGGGACGGGGGCTGGGACAAAAAATATATAAAAATAGGATAAAAACACAACACTACATGAAGAGAGACTCCTCCTGCCGGGATGGGGGATTAAAAATAAATTAAATAAAAATATAGTACAAAACACACATCACGACAAGAGAGACGACACAACACTACATAAAGAGACCTAAGACCACAACATAGCATGGCAGCAACACATGACATCACAGCATGGTAGCAACACAACATGACAACAACGTGGTAGCAACACAACATGACAACAACGTGGTAGCAACACAAAATGGCAGCAGCACAACACAGGGTACAAACATTATTGGGCACAGACAACAGCACAAAGGGCAAGAAGGTAGCGACAACAATACATCACGCAAAGCAGCCACAACTGTCAGTAAAAGTGTCCATGATTGAGTCTTTGAATGAAGAGATTGAGATAAAACTGTCCAGTTTGAGTGTTTGTTGCAGCTCGTTCCAGTCGCGAGCTGCAGCGAACTGAAAAGACGCGCGACCCAGAGATGTGTGTGCTTTGGGGACCTTTAACGGAATGTGACTGGCAGGACAGGTGTTGTATGTGGAGGTTGAGGGCTGCAGTAGATATCTCATATAGGGTGGAGTGAGACCTAAGAGGGTTTTATAAATAAGCATCAACCAGTGGGTCTTGCGACCGGTATACAGAGATGACCAGTTTATAGAGGAGTATAGAGAGCAGTGATGTGTCCTGTAAGGAGCATTGGTGGAAAGTCTGATGGCCGAATGGTAAAGAACATCTAGCCGCTCGAGAGCACCCTCACCTGCCAATCTATAAATCACGTCTCCGTAATCTAGCATGGGTAGGATGGTCATCTGAATCAGGGTTAGTTTGTCGGCTGGGGTGAAAGAGGAGCGATTACGATAGAGGAAACCAAGTCTAGATTTAACTTTAGTCTGCGGCTTTAATATGTGCTGAGAGACGGACAGTGTAACGTCTAGCCATACTCCCAAGTACTTGTATGAGGTGACTACCTCAAGCTCTAAAATCTGAGAGGTAGTGATCACACCTGTGGGGAGAGGGGCATTCTTCTTACCAAACCACATGACCTTTGTTTTGGAAGTGTTCAGAGCAAGGTTAAGGACAGAGAAAGCTTGTTGAACACTAAGAAAGCTTTGTTGTAGAGCGTTTAACACAAAATCCAGGGAAGGGCCAGCTGAGTATAAGACTGTATCATCTGTCATGTATTGTCATGTTATGTCTTGTTCCTGTTCTTTCTCTTCACTTCGTTTCCCCCTGCTGGTCGTATTAGGTTACCTTCTCTCCCTTTCCTTCCCCCAGCTGTTCCTCGTCTCCTCTAACTACCTCGTTTACTCTCTCCCACCTGTTCCCTTTTTCCCTCTGATTAGGTCTCTATTTCTCTCTCTGTTTCTGCTTCTGTCTTTGTCAGATTCAAATCAAATCAAATCAAATTTATTTGTCACATACACATGGTTAGCAGATGTTAATGCGAGTGTAGCGAAATGCTTGTGCTTCTAGTTCCGACAATGCAGTGATAACCAACAAGTAATCTAACTAACAATTCTAAAACTACTGTCTTATACACAGTGTAAGGGGATAAAGAATATGTACATAAGGATATATGAATGAGTGATGGTACAGAGCAGCATACAGTAGATGGTATCGAGTACAGTATATACATATGAGATGAGTATGTAGACAAAGTAAACAAATAGGCATAGTTAAAGTGGCTAGTGATACATGTATTACATAAGGATGCAGTCGATGATGTATAGGATATACGTATGCATATGAGATGAATAATGTAGGGTAAGTAACATTATATAAGGTAGCATTGTTTAAAGTGGCTAGTGATATATTTACATCATTTCCCATCAATTCCCATTATTAAAGTGGCTGGAGTTGGGTCAGTGTCAATGACAGTGTGTTGGCAGCAGCCACTCAATGTTAGTGGTGGCTGTTTAACAGTCTGATGGCCTTGAGATAGAAGCTGTTTTTCAGTCTCTCGGTCCCAGCTTTGATGCACCTGTACTGACCTCGCCTTCTGGATGATAGCGGGGTGAACAGGCAGTGGTTCGGGTGGTTGATGTCCTTGATGATCTTTATGGCCTTCCTGTAACATCGGGTGGTGTAGGTGTCCTGGAGGGCAGGTAGTTTGCCCCCGGTGATGCGTTGTGCAGACCTCACTACCCTCTGGAGAGCCTTACGGTTGAGGGCGGAGCAGTTGCCGTACCAGGCGGTGATACAGCCCGCCAGGATGCTCTCGATTGTGCATCTGTAGAAGTTTGTGAGTGCTTTTGGTGACAAGCCGAATTTCTTCAGCCTCCTGAGGTTGAAGAGGCGCTGCTGCGCCTTCTTCACTACGCTGTCAGTGTGAGTGGACCAATTCAGTTTGTCTGTGATGTGTATGCCGAGGAACTTAAAACTTGCTACCCTCTCCACTACTGTTCCATCGATGTGGATAGGGGGGTGTTCCCTCTGCTGTTTCCTGAAGTCCACAATCATCTCCTTAGTTTTGTTGACGTTGAGTGTGAGGTTATTTTCCTGACACCACACTCCGAGGGCCCTCACCTCCTCCCTGTAGGCCGTCTCGTCATTGTTGGTAATCAAGCCTACCACTGTTGTGTCGTCCGCAAACTTGATGATTGAGTTGGAGGCGTGCGTGGCCACGCAGTCGTGGGTGAACAGGGAGTACAGGAGAGGGCTCAGAACGCACCCTTGTGGGGCCCCTGTGTTGAGGATCAGCGGGGAGGAGATGTTGTTGCCTACCCTCACCACCTGGGGGCGGCCCGTCAGGAAGTCCAGTACCCAGTTGCACAGGGCGGGTCGAGACCCAGGGTCTCGAGCTTGATGACGAGCTTGGAGGGTACTATGGTGTTGAATGCCGAGCTGTAGTCGATGAACAGCATTCTCACATAGGTATTCCTCTTGTCCAGGTGGGTTAGGGCAGTGTGCAGTGTGGTTGAGATTGCGTCGTCTGTGGACCTATTTGGGCGGTAAGCAATTTGGAGTGGGTCTAGGGTGTCAGGTAGGGTGGAGGTGATATGGTCCTTGACTAGTCTCTCAAAGCACTTCATGATGACGGAAGTGAGTGCTACGGGCGGTAGTCGTTTAGCTCAGTTACCTTAGCTTTCTTGGGAACAGGAACAATGGTGGCCCTCTTGAAGCATGTGGGAACAGCAGACTGGTATAGGGATTGATTGAATATGTCCGTAAACACACCAGCCAGCTGGTCTGCGCATGCTCTGAGGCGCGGCTGGGGATGCCGTCTGGGCCTGCAGCCTTGCGAGGGTTAACACGTTTAAATGTCTTACTCACCTCGGCTGCAGTGAAGGAGAGACCGCATGTTTTCGTTGCAGGCCGTGTCAGTGGCACTGTATTGTCCTCAAAGCGGGCAAAAAGTTATTTAGTCTGCCTGGGAGCAAGACATCCTGGTCCGTGACTGGGCTGGGTTTCTTCTTGTAGTCCGTGATTGACTGTAGACCCTGCCACATGCCTCTTGTGTCTGAGCCGTTGAATTGAGATTCTACTTTGTCTCTGTACTGACGCTTAGCTTGTTTAATAGCCTTGCGGAGGGAATAGCTGCACTGTTTGTATTCGGTCATGTTGCCAGACACCTTGCCCTGATTAAAAGCAGTGGTTCGCGCTTTCAGTTTCACGCGAATGCTGCCATCAATCCACGGTTTCTGGTTAGGGAATGTTTTTATCGTTGCTATGGGAACGACATCTTCAACGCACGTTCTAATGAACTCGCACACCGAATCAGCGTATTCGTCAATATTTTTATCTGACGCAATACGAAACATGTCCCAGTCCACGTGATGGAAGCAGTCTTGGAGTGTGGAGTCAGCTTGGTCTGTCCAGCGTTGGACCTCAGCGTGGGAGCCTCTTGTTTAAGTTTCTGCCTGTAGGCAGGGATCAACAAAATGGAGTCGTGGTCAGCTTTTCCGAAAGGGGGGCGGGGCAGGGCCTTATATGCGTTGCGGAAGTTAGAGTAACAATGATCCAAGGTTTTACCACCCCTGGTTGCGCAATCGATATGCTGATAAAGTTTAGGGAGTCTTGTTTTCAGATTAGCTTTGTTAAAATCCCCAGCTACAATGAATGCAGCCTCCGGATAAATGGTTTCCAGTTTGCAAAGAGTTAAATAAAGTTCGTTCAGAGCCATCGATGTGTCTGCTTGGGGGGGGATATATACGGCTGTGATTATAATCGAAGAGAATTCTCTTGGAAGATAATGCGGTCTACATTTGATTGTGAGGAATTCTAAATCAGGTGAACAGAAGGATTTGAGTTCTTGTATGTTTCCTTCATCACACCATGTCTCGTTAGTCATGAGGCATACGCCCCCGCCGCTCTTCTTACCAGAAAGATGTTTGTTTCTGTCGGCGCGATGCGTGGAGAAACCCGTTGGCTGCACCGCATCGGATAGCGTCTTCCCAGTAAGCCATGTTTCCGTGAAGCAGAGAACGTTGCAGTCTCTGATGTCCCTCTGGAATGCTACCCTTGCTCGGATTTCATCAACCTTGTTGTCAAGAGACTGGACATTGGCAAGAAGTATGCTGGGGAGTGGTGCGCGATGTGCCCTTGTCCGAAGTCTGACCAGAAGACCGCTCGTTTGCTTCACCCTTGTCCCATCCTGTCGTAATCTGCCTCTTCATCAGATGCTACGTGTGATCAGGTACCTCTGTCCTCTACAACCCGCGCCTACCCGGAGAGACCAGCAGTCTGTTGCCGCTAACCCTGCTATTCTCCTCTGCTGCTAGAAGGGGACTCTCCTGTAAAGATCAGAGGACTTTATGATTTATTTGTCGCCCTCTCTGCGGGTTGTCTATTTTGTCAACCGATACATCAGAAGATGATTTATGTCTTCCCTGTGTTTGGACATTAAAAGACTCTGTTTCTGTTAAACCGCTTTTGGGTCCTCACTCACCTGCATAACAGAAGAATCTGACCAAGAATGGACCCAGCGACTTCGGATCCTCTCCACTCAGCCGTCGAGATCCAGGGAGCGATGCTAGGCAGACACGAGCAGGAATTGTCTGCTGCTCGACATGCCGTTGAGACCCTGGCCGCCCAAGTCTCCGACCTCTCGAAACATATTCACCATCTCCGCCTCGATCCACCGGCTACTTCCAGGGCTTCCGAGTCTCCGGAGCCCAGAATTAATAACCCGCCGTGTTACTCTGGGGAGCCCACTGAATGCCGCTCGTTCCTCACCCAGTGTGATATTGTGTTTTCTCTCCAGCCCAACACGTACTCCAGGGGCACAGCTCGTATCGCCTACGTCATATCTCTCCTTACTGGACGGGCTCGTGAGTGGAGCACGGCAATCTGGGAGGCGAGGGCTGAGTGTACTAACCAGTATCAGAACTTTAAGGAGGAGATGATACGGGTTTTTGATCGTTCTGTTTTTGGGGAAGAAGCTTCCAGGGCCCTGTCTTCCCTATGTCAAGGTAATCGATCCATAACTGATTACTCTATAGAGTTTCGCACTCTTGCTGCCTCCAGTGACTGGAACGAGCCGGCTTTGCTCGCTCGTTTTCTGGAGGGTCTCCGCGCGGAGGTAAAGGATGAGATTCTCTCCCGGGAGGTTCCTTCCAGCGTGGATTCCTTGATTGAACTCGCTATTCGCATAGAACGACGGGTTGATCTTCGTCACGAGCTCGTGGAAGGGAGCTCGCGTTATCCGTTGCCCCCCTCTCCGCATCACTACCATCTTCCTCCACTGGCTCAGGTGCTGAGCCTATGCAGCTGGGGGGTATTCGCATCTCGACTAAGGAGAGGGAACGGAGAATCACCAACCGCCTCTGTCTCTATTGCGGTTCCGCTGGCCATTTTGTCATTTCATGTCCAGTAAAAGCCAGAGCTCATCAGTAAGCGGAGGGCTACTGGTGAGCGCTACTACTCAGGTCTCTCCTTCAAGATCCTGTACTACCTTGTCGGTCCATCTACGCTGGACCGGTTCGGCAGCTTCCTGCAGTGCCTTGATAGACTCTGGGGCGGAGGGCTGTTTTATGGACGAAGCCTGGGCTCGGGAACATGACATTCCTCTCAGACAGTTAGGGAGCCCACGGCCTTGTTCGCCTTGGATGGTAGTCCTCTCCCCAGGATTCAGCGTGAAACGCTACCTTTAACCCTCACTGTCTCTGGTAATCATAGCGAAACCATTTCTTTTTAATTTTTCGTTCACCTTTTACACCTGTTGTTTTGGGCCATCCCTGGCTAGTGTGTCATAATCCTTCTATTAATTGGTCTAGTAATTCTATCCTCTCCTGGAACGTCTCTTGTCATGTGAAGTGTTTAATGTCTGCTATCCCTCCTGTTTCCTCTGTCTCTTCTTCACAGGAGGAGCCTGGTGATTTGACAGGGGTGCCGGAGGAATATCACGATCTGCGCACGGTGTTCAGTTGGTCCAGGGCCACCTCCCTTCCTCCGCACCGGTCGTATGATTGTAGTATTGATCTCCTTCCGGGAACCACTCCCCCCCGGGGTAGACTATACTCTCTGTCGGCTCCCGAACGTAAGGCTCTCGAAGATTATTTGTCTGTAGCTCTCGATGCTGGTACCGTAGTCCCTTCCTCCTCTCCCGCCGGAGCGGGGTTTTTTTTTGTTAAGAAAAAGGACGGGACCCTGCGCCCCTGCGTGGATTATCGAGGGCTGAATGACATAACGGTTAAGAATCGTTATTCGCTTCCCCTTATGTCTTCAGCCTTCGAGATCCTGCAGGGAGCCAGGTTTTTCACTAAGTTGGACCTTCGTAACGCTTACCATCTCGTGCGCATCAGGGAGGGGGACGAGTGGAAAACGGCGTTTAACACTCCGTTAGGGCACTTTGAATACCGGGTTCTGCCGTTCGGCCTCGCTAACGCTCCAGCTGTCTTTCAGGCATTAGTGAATGATGTACTGAGAGACATTACATTTACATTTAAGTCATTTAGCAGACGCTCTTATCCAGAGCGACTTACAAATTGGTGCATTCACCTTATGACATCCAGTGGAACAGTAGTGCATCTAAATCTTTTAAGGGGGGTGAGAGGGATTACTTTATCTATCCTAGGTATTCCTTAAAGAGGTGGGGTTTCAGGTGTCTCCGGAAGGTGGTGATTGACTCCGCTGTCCTGGCGTCGTGAGGGAGTTTGTTCCACCATTGGGGGGCCAGAGCAGCGAACAGTTTTGACTGGGCTGAGCGGGAACTGTACTTCCTCAGTGGTAGGGAGGCGAGCAGGCCAGAGGTGGATGAACGCAGTGCCCTTGTTTGGGTGTAGGGCCTGATCAGAGCCTGGAGGTACTGAGGTGCCGTTCCCCTCACAGCTCCGTAGGCAAGCACCATGGTCTTGTAGCGGATGCGAGCTTCAACTGGAAGCCAGTGGAGAGAGCGGAGGAGCGGGGTGACGTGAGAGAACTTGGGAAGGTTGAACACCAGACGGGCTGCGGCGTTCTGGATGAGTTGTAGGGGTTTAATGGCACAGGCAGGAGCCCAGCCAACAGCGAGTTGCAGTAATCCAGACGGGAGATGACGAGTGCCTGGATTAGGACCTGCGCCGCTTCCTGTGTGAGGCAGGGTCGTACTCTGCGGATGTTGTAGAGCATGAACCTACAGGAACGGGCCACCGCCTTGATGTTAGTTGAGAACGACAGGGTGTTGTCCAGGATCACGCCAAGGTTCTTAGCGCTCTGGGAGGAGGACACAATGGAGTTGTCAACCGTGATGGCGAGATCATGGAACGGGCAGTCCTTCCCGGGAGGAAGAACAGCTCCGTCTTGCCGAGGTTCAGCTTGAGGTGGTGATCCGTCATCCACACTGATATGTCTGCCAGACATGCAGAGATGCGATTCGCCACCTGATCATCAGAAGGGGGAAAGGAGAAGATTAATTGTGTGTCGTCTGCATAGCAATGATAGGAGAGACCATGTGAGGTTATGACAGAGCCAAGTGACTTGGTGTATAGCGAGAATAGGAGAGGGCCTAGAACAGAGCCCTGGGGACACCAGTGGTGAGAGCACGTGGTGTGGAGACGGATTCTCGCCACGCCACCTGGTAGGAGCGACCTGTCAGGTAGGACGCAATCAAGCGTGGGCCGCGCCGGAGATGCCCAACTCGGAGAGGGTGGAGAGGAGGATCTGATGGTTCACAGTATCGAAGGCAGCCGATAGGTCTAGAAGGATGAGAGCAGAGGAGAGAGAGTTAGCTTTAGCAGTGCGGAGCGCCTCCGTGATACAGAGAAGAGCAGTCTCAGTTGAATGACTAGTCTTGAAACCTGACTGATTTGGATCAAGAAGGTCATTCTGAGAGAGATAGCGGGAGAGCTGGCCAAGGACGGCACGTTCAAGAGTTTTGGAGAGAAAAGAAAGAAGGGATACTGGTCTGTAGTTGTTGACATCGGAGGGATCGAGTGTAGGTTTTTTCAGAAGGGGTGCAACTCTCGCTCTCTTGAAGACGGAAGGGACGTAGCCAGCGGTCAGGGATGAGTTGATGAGCGAGGTGAGGTAAGGGAGAAGGTCTCCGGAAATGGTCTGGAGAAGAGAGGAGGGGATAGGGTCAAGCGGGCAGGTTGTTGGGCGGCCGGCCGTCACAAGACGCGAGATTTCATCTGGAGAGAGGGGGAGAAAGAGGTCAGAGCACAGGGTAGGGCAGTGTGAGCAGAACCAGCGGTGTCGTTTGACTTAGCAAACGAGGATCGGATGTCGTCGACCTTCTTTTCAAAATGGTTGACGAAGTCATCTGCAGAGAGGAGGAGGGGGGGAGGGGGAGGAGGATTCAGGAGGGAGGAGAAGGTTGCAAAGAGCTTCCTAGGGTTAGAGGCAGATGCTTGGAATTTAGAGTGGTAGAAAGTGGCTTTAGCAGCAGAGAGAGAAGAGGAAAATGTAGAGAGGAGGGAGTGAAAGGATGTCAGGTCCGCAGGGAGGCGAGTTTTCCTCCATTTCCGCTCGGCTGCCCGGAGCCCTGTTCTGTGAGCTCGCAATGAGTCGTTGAGCCACGGAGCGGGAGGGAGGACCGAGCCGGCCTGGAGGATAGGGGACATAGAGAGTCAAAGGATGCAGAAAGGGAGGAGAGGAGGGTTGAGGAGGCAGAATCAGGAGATAGGTTGGAGAAGGTTTGAGCAGAGGGAAGAGATGAAAGGATGGAAGAGGAGAGAGTAGCGGGGGAGAGAGAGCGAAGGTTGGGACGGCGCGATACCATCCGAGTAGGGGCAGTGTGGGAAGTGTTGGATGAGAGCGAGAGGGAGAAGGATACAAGGTAGTGGTCGGAGACTTGGAGGGGAGTTGCAATGAGGTTAGTGGAAGAACAGCATCTAGTAAAGATGAGGTCGAGCGTATTTCCTGCCTTGTGAGTAGGGGGAAGGTGAGAGGGTGAGGTCAAAAGAGGAGAGGAGTGGAAAGAAGGAGGCAGAGGAATGAGTCAAAGGTAGACGTGGGGAGGTTAAAGTCGCCCAGAACTGTGAGAGGTGAGCCGTCCTCAGGAAAGGAGCTTATCAAGGCATCAAGCTCATTGATGAACTCTCCGAGGAACCTGGAGGGCGATAAATGATAAGGATGTTAAGCTTGAAAGGGCTGGTAACTGTGACAGCATGGAATTCAAAGGAGGCAATAGACAGATGGGTAAGGGGAGAAAGAGAATGACCACTTGGGAGAGATGAGGATCCCGGTGCCACCACCCCGCTGACCAGAAGCTCTCGGGGTGTGCGAGAACACGTGGGCGGACGAAGAGAGAGCAGTAGGAGTAGCAGTGTTGTCTGTGGTGATCCATGTTTCCGTCAGTGCCAAGAAGTCGAGGGACTGGAGGGAGGCATAGGCTGAGATGAACTCTGCCTTGTTGGCCGCAGATCGGCAGTTCCAGAGGCTACCGGAGACCTGGAACTCCACGTGGGTCGTGCACGCTGGGACCACCAGATTAGGGTGGCCGCGGCCACGCGGTGTGGAGCGTTTGTATGGTCTGTGCAGAGAGGAGAGAACAGGGATAGACAGACACATAGTTGACAGGCTACACAAGAGGCTACGCTAATGCAAAGGAGATTGGAATGACAAGTGGACTACACGTCTCGAGTGTTCAGAAAGTTAAGCTTACGTAGCAAGAATCTTATTGACTAAAATGATTAAAATGATACAGTACTGCTGAAGTAGGCTAGCTGGCAGAGGCTGCGTTGTTGACTATGTAGGCTAGCTGGCAGTGTCTGCGTTGTTGACACTACACTAATCAAGTCGTTCCGTTGAGTGTAATGGTTTCTACTGTGCTACTGTGCTGCTATTCGGGGCTAGCTGGCTAGCTAGCAGTGTTGATTTACGTTACGTTGCGTTAAAAGAACGACAATAGCTGGCTAGCTAACCTAGGAAATCGCTCAAGACTACACAGTTATCTTTGATACAAAGACGGCTATGTAGCTAGCTATGTAGCTAGCTACGATCAAACAAATCAAGCCGTTGTACTGTAATGAAATGAAAAATGTGATACTACCTGTGGAGCGAAGCGAAATGCGACCGGATTGTTGAGTGCGGAAGTTCTGTTACGTTAAGGACGACAAATAGCTGGCTAGCTAACCTCGGTAAATTAAGATAATCACTCTAAAACTACACACTCTAAACTACACAATTATCTTGGATACGAAGACAGCAAAGACAACTATGTAGCTAGGTAACACTACACTAATCAAGTCGTTCAGTTGAGTGTAAGTTGTGCTGCTAATCGGTAGACGGTGGACTAGCTAACGGTAGACGTTAGCTAGCTAGCTAGCTGCAGGGCGGTGTAGCCTGCGTTAGGACGACGAAATACGATAATGTTCATGCTGAACATCTTTGTTTTCGTTTACCTTGACGATATCCTGATTTTTTCACCGTCACTCCAGATTCATGTTCAGCACGTTCGACGTGTCCTCTTAGAGAATTGTCTTTATGTGAAGGCTGAGAAGTGCTCTTTTCATGCCTCCTCCGTCACATTTCTCAGTTCTGTTATTTCCGCTGAAGGCATTAAGATGGATCCCGCTAAGGTCCAAGCTGTCAGCGATTGGCCCGTCCCTAAGTCACGTGTCGAGCTGCAGCGCTTTCTCGGCTTCGCGAATTTCTATCGTCGTTTCATCCGTAATTTCGGTCAGGTGGCAGCTCCTCTCACAGCCCTTACTTCTGTCAAGACGTGCTTTAAGTGGTCCGTTTCTGCCCAGGGAGCTTTTGATCTCCTCAAGAAGCGTTTTACATCCGCACCTATCCTTGTTACACCTGACGTCTCTAGACAGTTCATTGTCGAGGTTGACGCGTCAGAGGTGGGCGTGGGAGCCATTCTTTCCCAGCGCTCCCATTCTGACGACAAGGTCCACCCTTGCGCATATTTTTCTCATCGCCTGTCGCCGTCGGAACGTAACTATGATGTGGAAAACCGCGAACTGCTCGCCATCCGCTTAGCCCTAGGCGAATGGCGACAGTGGTTGGAGGGGGCGACCGTTCCTTTTGTCGTTTGGACTGACCATAGGAACCTTGAGTACATCTGTTCTGCCAAACGACTTAATGCGCGTCAGGCTCGTTGGGCGCTGTTTTTCGCTCGTTTCGAGTTCGTTATTTCTTATCGTCCGGGCTCTAAGAACACCAAGCCTGATGCTTTATCCCGTCTCTTCAGTTCTTCAGTAGCCTCCACCGACCCCGAGGGATTCTCCCTGAGGGGCGTGTTGTCGGGTTGACTGTCTGGGGAATTGAGAGGCAGGTAAAGCAAGCACTCACTCACACTCCGTCGCCGTGCGCTTGTCCTAGGAACCTTATTTTCGTTCCCGTTCCTACTCGTCTGGCCGTTCTTCAGTGGGCTCACTCTGCCAAGTTAGCCGGCCACCCCGGCGTTCGGGGTACGCTTGCTTCTATTCGCCAGCGTTTCTGGTGGCCCACTCAGGAGCGTGACACGCGTCGTTTCGTGGCTGCTTGTTCGGACTGCGCGCAGACTATGTCCGGTAACTCCCCTCCTGCTGGCCGTCTCAGACCGCTTTCCATTCCCTCTCGACCGTGGTCTCACATCGCCTTAGACTTTATTACCGGACTGCCTTCGTCAGCGGGGAAGACTGTTATTCTAACGGTTGTCGATAGGTTCTCTAAGGCGGCTCATTTTATTCCCCTCGCTAAGCTTCCTTCTGCTAAAGAGACGGCACAAATCATCATTGAGAATGTTTTCAGAATTCATGGCCTTCCGTCAGACGCCGTTTCGGACAGGGGTCCGCAATTCACGTCTCAATTTTGGAGGGAGTTTTGCCGTTTGATTGGGGCTTCCGTCAGTCTCTCTTCCGGTTTTCACCCCCAGTCTAACGGTCAAGCAGAACGGGCCAATCAGACTATTGGTCGCATCTTACGCAGTCTTTCTTTTCGTAACCCTGCGTCTTGGGCAGAACAGCTCCCCTGGGCAGAATACGCTCACAACTCGCTTCCTTCGTCTGCGACCGGGCCTTTTCAGAGTAGCCTCGGGTACCAGCCTCCTCTGTTCTCGTCCCAGCTCGCCGAGTCCAGCGTCCCCTCCGCTCAGGCTTTTGTCCAACGTTGTGAGCGCACCTGGAAGAGGGTCAGGTGTGCACTTTGCCGTTATAGGGCGCAGACTGTGAGAGCCGCTAATAAGCGTAGGACTAAGAGTCCTAGATATTGTCGCGGTCAGAGAGTATGGCTCTCCACTCAAAACCTTCCCCTTAAGACAGCTTCTCGCAAGTTGACCCCGCGGTTCATTGGTCCGTTCCGTATTTCTCAGGTCATTAATCCTGTCGCAGTGCGACTTCTTCTTCCGCGACATCTTCGTCGCGTCCACCCGGTCTTCCATGTCTCCTGTGTTAAGCCCTTTCTTCGCGCCCCCGTTCGTCTTCCCCTCCCCCCCCATCCTTGTCGAGGGCGCACCTATCTACAGGGTCCGTAAGATTTTGGACATGCGTCCTCGGGGCCGTGGTCATCAGTACCTAGTGGATTGGGAGGGATACGGTCCTGAGGAAAGGAGTTGGGTTCCATCTCGGGACGTGCTGGACCGTTCGCTGATCGATGATTTCCTCCGTTGCCGCCAGGTTTCCTCCTCGAGTGCGCCAGGAGGCGCTCGGTGAGTGGGGGGGTACTGTCATGTATTGTCATGTTATGTCTTGTTCCTGTTCTTTCTCTTCACTTCGTTTCCCCCTGCTGGTCGTATTAGGTTACCTTCTCTCCCTTTCCTTCCCCCAGCTGTTCCTCATCTCCTCTAACTACCTCGTTTACTCTCTCCCACCTGTTCCCTTTTTTCCCTCTGATTAGGTCTCTATTTCTCTCTCTGTTTCTGCTTCTGTCTTTGTCAGATTCTCGTTTGCTTCACCCTTGTCCCGTCCTGTCGTAATCTGCCTCTTCATCAGATGCTACGTGTGATCAGGTACCTCTGTCCTCTACAACCCGCGCCTACCCGGAGAGACCAGCAGTCTGTTGCCGCTAACCCTGCTATTCTCCTCTGCTGCTAGAAGGGGACTCTCCTGTAAAGATCAGAGGACTTTATGATTTATTTGTCGCCCTCTCTGCGGGTTGTCTATTTTGTCAACCGATACATCAGAAGAGGATTTATGTCTTCCCTGTGTTTGGACATTAAAAGACTCTGTTTCTGTTAAACCGCTTTTGGGTCCTCACTCACCTGCATAACATCATCTGCATAGAAATGGATGAGAGAGCTTCCTACTGCCTGAGCTATGTTGTTGATGTAAACTGAGAAGAGCATGGGACCTAGGTTTGAGCCTTGGGGTACACCCTTGGTGACAGGCAGTGGCTGAGACAGCAGATGTTCAGACTTTATACATTGCACTCTTTAAGAGAGGTAGTTAGAAAACCATGCCAAAGACACCTCGGAGATACCAATACTCCTTAACCGGCCCACAATAATGGAATGGTCTACCGTATCAAAAGCTTTGGCCAAGTCAATAAAAATAGCAGCACAACATTGCTTAGAATCAAGGACAATGGTGACATCATTGAGAACCTTTAAGGTTGCAGTGACACATCCATAACCTGAGCGGAAACCAGGTTGCATACCAGAGCGAATACTATAGACATCAAGAAAGCCAGTCAGTTGATTATTGACACGTTTTTCCAACACTTTTGATAAACAGGGCAAAATAGAAATAGGCCTATAACAGTTAGGATCAGCTTGTCTATGACAAATCAGGACAGGATGTTTCCCTGAGCGGCCATTACGAACACAGGCTTTAAAACAGCAATCACTGAGGTCATTACAGAAAACACCAGACTGGTACCCATCAGGATTATTTGTGAGGATAACATCGAGGAGAGTAGCCTGTTCTGTGTGTTTGGAGTCATACCTTGTGGGATTGAATAATCTGAGAAAGCTTTAGGAAGTTCCATTGCTTCAGGACTTGGTCAGGTGGTTTAAGCATGTCCCAGGTTAGGTCACCTAGCAGGACAAATTTAGACTTAGTGTAAGGAGAGAGCTTAGGGCAGGTAGGGTACAGGTCGATGCTGATGGGGGACGATATCACCCAGCAACAGTCAACAAAGAGCTATTTGAAAGTGTAATGCTTAAAACCATCAAATAAAATTGTTTGGGGACAGACTTGGTGGAGACAACTGAGCACTGAAGGTGATCCTTGGTAAAAGATTGCCACTCCACCACCTTTGGAAGATCTAAAAGGTCTGGTGAGGACCTGCCTTACAACAGGCCTACAAGCCTCTCTCAGCCTATTGCGGACAGTCTGAGCACTGATGGAGGGATTGTGTGTTCCTGGTGTAACTCGGGCAGTTGTTGTTGCCATCCTGTACCTGTCCCACAGTAATTCGCTCTGGATAAGAGCGTCTGCTAAATGACTTAAATGTAAATGTAAATGTTATAGCCAGAAAGGTTAACATCGGTATTCAAAACACTCTTCCTTATTAAACTTACCTCTCAGTAATGACCAACACATCTAGATTGGAGCTGTGAACCCACACTTCCTATGTGGCATTGAAGGAGCCACAGTTCAGGAGAAGATATGGCTGCTGGATGCTCCACAACCAAACAAGTTGCAAATGTTATAACGTCAATCAAGTGATCTGGATACACTTATTGTGAAGAAGGTGGATCTTGTAACATTTATAGTCACAGTTATTAATTGTACTGCAAAAGTAAGTGTCCAAGAAGTCCAAGAAGCTGGACATCATTATATCTGCAACCGAGAAGTTTTTGGACCTCTAAGACTTAACATCAGAAGCACTGCAAGTATAACATTTCAGGTAAGTGTTGAAGTATCACTGTTTATTATGGCAACAGGGACAGAAAAAGAGAGACTGGGGAAAAGTAGGAGCTGAGACAAAACGCTGTTTGACTTGACAAACAAGACGAACTGGCAACAGACAAACTGAAAACACAGGTATAAATACACAGGGGATAATGGGGAAGATGGACTACACCTGGAGGGAGTGGAAGACAATCACAAGGTCAGGTTTAACAGATCAGTGTGTTTTATTTTTAATTTTACCTTTATTTAACGAGGCAAGTCAGTTAAGAACAAATTCTTATTTTCAATGACGGCCTAGGAACAGTGGGTTAACTGCCTGTTCAGGGACAGAACGACAGATTTGTACCTTGTCAGCTCTGGGATTTGAACTTGCAACCTTTCGGTTACTAGTCCAACGCTCCAACCACTAGATAACCAATATACAGATTTAGATCAGTGTGTGACACCTTTGAAGGAGCATGTGTAACCTCATGTCCTTGTAGATTTCCCCAATATGTCTAGATGTCGTCTTCTTCACTTTAACGGCATCTCTCCCAGCTCTATCTGCCAACTGTTTCGGGTAGCCTTCCACAAGCTTCCCACAATAAGTTGGATGAATTTTGGCCTATTCCTCCTGACAGAGCTGGTGTAACTGAGTCAGGTTTGTAGGCCTCCTTGCTCGCACACACTTTTTCATTTTTCTGCCCCAAATTTTCTATATGATTGAGGTCAGGGCTTTGATAGCCACTCCAATACCTTGACTTTGTTGTCCTTAAGCCATTTTGCCACAACGTTGGAAGTATGCTTGGGGTCATTGTCCATTTGGAAGACCTATTTGCGACCAAGCTTTAACTTCCTGACGGATGTCTTGAGATGTTGCTTCAATATATTCACGTAATTTTCCTACCTCATGACGCCATCTATTTTGTGAAGTGCAGCAGTCCCTCCTGCAGCAAAACACCCACACAACATGATGCTGCAACCCTCGTGCTTCACGGTTGGGATGGTGTTTCTCGGCTTGCAAGCCTCCCCCTTTTTCCTCCAAACGTAACGATTGTCATGATGGCCAAACAGTTCTATTTTTGTTTCGTCAGACCACAGGACATTTCTCCAAAAAGTACAATGTTTGTCCCTATATGCAGTTGCAAACCCTAGTCTGGCTTTTTTATGGAGGTTTTGGAGCGGTGGCTTCTTCCTTGCTGAGCGGCCTTTCAGGTTATGTCGATATAGGACTCGTTTTACTGTGGATGTAGATACCTCTGTACCTGTTTCCTACATTATCTTCACAAGGTCCTTTGCTGTTGTTCTGGGATTGATTTGCACTTTTCGCACCAAAGTACGTTCATCTCTAGGAGACAGAACTGTCTCCTTCCTGAGGGGTATTTCTTTATTTTTCTTTATTTCACCTTTATTTAACCAGGTAGGCTAGTTGAGACCAAGTGCTCATTTGCAACTGCTACCTGGCCAAGATAAAGCAAAGCAGTTCGACACATACAACGACACAGAGTTACACATGGAGTAAAACAAAACATACATTCAATAATATAATAGGAAAAAATAAAACAAAAAAGTCTATATACAGTGAGTGCAAATGACGTAAGTTAAGGGAGGTAAGGCAATAAATAGGCCATGGTGGCAAAGTAATTACAATATAGCAATTAAACACTGGAATGGTAGATACTGGGGTGCACAGGAGCATGGGGATGAGGTAGTAGATGGTCTGTTTACAGATGGGCTGTGTACAGGTGCAGTGATCTGTGAGCTGCTCAGACAGACAGTAGATCTAGCTGGTCTGTCATGGTATAATAGAGACAGTAGATCTAGCTGGTCTGTCATGTTATAATAGAGACAGTAGATCTAGCTGGTCTGTCATAATATAATAGAGCCAGTAGATCTAGCTGGTCTGTCATATTATAATAGAGACAGTAGATCTAGCTGGTCTGTCACAATATAATAGAGACAGTAGATCTAGCTGGTCTGTCATATTATAATAGAGACAGTATATCTAGCTGGTCTGTCATATTATAATGGAGACAGTAGATATAGCTGGTCTGCCATATTATAATAGAGACAGTAGATCTAGCTGGTCTGTCAAATTATAATAGAGACAGTAGATCTAGCTGTTCTGTCATTCTATAATAGAGACAGTAGATCTAGCTGGTCTGTCATAATATAATAGAGACAGTAGATCTACCTGGTCTGTCATAATATAATAGAGACAGTAGATCTAGCTGGTCTGTCATGTTATAATAGAGACAGTAGATCTAGCTGGTCTGTCATTATATGATAGAGACAGTAGATCTAGCTGATCTGTCATAAAATAATAGAGACAGTAGATCTAGCTGGTCTGTCATAATATGAGACAGTATATCTAGCTGGTCTTTCATATTATAATAGAGACAGTAGATCTATCTTTCCTGTAATTTTATAATATAGACAGTACATCTAGCTGGTCTGTCATATTATAATAGAGACAGTAGATCTAGCTGTTCTGTCATAATATGAGACAGTAGATCTAGCTGTTCTGTCATAATATGAGACAGTAGATCTAGCTGTTCTGTCATATTATAATAGAGACAGTACATCTAGCTGGTCTGTCATGTTATAATAGAGACCGTAGATCTAGCTGGTCTGTCATATTATAATAGAGACAGTACATCTAGCTGTTATGTCATAATATGAGACAGTAGATCTACGTGGTCTGTCATAATATAATAGAGACAGTAGATCTAGCTGGTCTGTCATAATATAATAGAGACAGTAGATCTAGCTGGTCTTTCATATTATAATAGAGACAGTAGATCTAGCTGGTCTGTCATTTTCTAATAGAGATAGTACATCTAGCTGTTATGTCATAATATGAGACAGTAGATCTAGCTGGTCTGTCATAATATAGTAGAGACAGTAGATCTAGCTGGTCTTTCATATTATAATAGAAACAGTAGATCTAGCTGGTCTGTCATAATATGTCATATTATAATAGAGACAGTAGATCTAGCTGGTCTTTCATATTAAAATAGAGACAGTAGATCTAGCTGGTCTGTCATTTTCTAATAGAGATAGTACATCTAGCTGGTCTGTCATAATATAATAGAGACAGTAGATCTACCTGGTCTGTCATAATATAATAGAGACAGTAGATCTAGCTGGTCTGTCATATTATAATAGAGACAGTAGATCTAGCTGGTCTGTCATAATATAATAAAGACAGTAGATCTAGCTGGTCTGTCATAATATAGTAGAGACAGTAGATCTAGCTGGTCTTTCATATTATAATAGAAACAGTAGATCTAGCTGGTCTGTCATAATATGAGACAGTAGATCTAGCTGGTCTTTCATATTAAAATAGAGACAGTAGATCTAGCTGGCCTGTCATAATATAGTAGAGACAGTAGATCTAGCTGGTCTTTCATATTATAATAGAAACAGTAGATCTAGCTGGTCTGTCATAATATGAGACAGTAGATCTAGCTGGTCTTTCATATTATAATAGAGACAGTAGATCTAGCTGGCCTGTCATTTTCTAATAGACAGTAGATCTAGCTGGTCTGTCATATTATAATAGAGACAGTAGATCTAGCTGGTCTGTCATAATATAATAGAGACAGTAGATCTAGCTGGTCTGTCATATTATAATAGAGACAGTAGATCTAGCTGGTCTGTCATAATATAATAGAGACAGTAGATCTAGCTGGTCTGTCATATTAATAATAGAGACAGTAGATCTAGCTGGTCTGTCATAATAATAGAGACAGTAGATCTAGCTGGTCTGTCATAATATAATGGAGACAGTAGATCTACCTGGTCTGTCATAATATAATAGAGACAGTAGATCTAGCTGGTCTGTCATAATATAATAGAGACAGTAGATCTAGCTGGTCTGTCATAATATAATAGAGACAGTAGATCTAGCTGGTCTGTCATATTATAATAGAGACAGTAGATCTAGCTGGTCTGTCATAATATAATAGAGACAGTAGATCTAGCTGGTCTGTCATAATATAATAGAGACAGTAGATCTAGCTGGTCTGTCATATTATAATAGAGACAGTAGATCTAGCTGGTCTGTCATAATATAATAGAGACAGTAGATCTAGCTGGTCTGTCATATTATAATAGAGACAGTAGATCTAGCTGGTCTGTCATAATATAATAGAGACAGTAGATCTAGCTGGTCTGTCATAATATAATAGAGACAGTAGATCTAGCTGGTCTGTCATATTATAATAGAGACAGTAGATCTAGCTGGTCTGTCATAATATAATAGAGACAGTAGATCTAGCTGGTCTGTCATAATATAATAGAGACAGTAGATCTAGCTGGTCTGTCATAATATAATAGAGACAGTAGATCTAGCTGGTCTGTCATAATATAATAGAGACAGTAGATCTAGCTGGTCTGTCATAATATAATAGAGACAGTAGATCTAGCTGGTCTGTCATAATATAATAGAGACAGTAGATCTAGCTGGTCTGTCATATTATAATAGAGACAGTAGATCTAGCTGGTCTGTCATAATATAATAGAGACAGTAGATCTAGCTGGTCTGTCATAATATAATAGAGACAGTAGATCTAGCTGGTCTGTCATATTATAATAGAGACAGTAGATCTAGCTGGTCTGTCATATTATAATAGAGACAGTAGATCTAGCTGGTCTGTCATATTATATAATAGAGACAGTAGATCTAGCTGGTCTGTCATAATATAATAGAGACAGAGACAGTAGATCTAGCTGGTCTGTCATAATATAATAGAGACAGTAGATCTAGCTGGTCTGTCATAATATAATAGAGACAGTAGATCTAGCTGGTCTGTCATAATATAATAGAGACAGTAGATCTAGCTGGTCTGTCATATTATAATAGAGACAGTAGATCTAGCTGGTCTGTCATATTATAATAGAGACAGTAGATCTAGCTGGTCTGTCATATTATAATAGAGACAGTAGATCTAGCTGGTCTGTCATATTATAATAGAGACAGTAGATCTAGCTGGTCTGTCATAATATAATAGAGACAGTAGATCTAGCTGGTCTGTCATAATATAATAGAGACAGTAGATCTAGCTGGTCTGTCAGAGAGAGACAGATCTAGCTGGTCTGTCATAATATAATAGAGACAGTAGATCTAGCTGGTCTGTCATAATATAATAGAGACAGTAGATCTAGCTGGTCTGTCATAATATAATAGAGACAGTAGATCTAGCTGGTCTGTCATAATATAATAGAGACAGTAGATCTAGCTGGTCTGTCATATTATAATAGAGACAGTAGATCTAGCTGGTCTGTCATAATATAATAGAGACAGTAGATCTAGCTGGTCTGTCATAATATAATAGAGACAGTAGATCTAGCTGGTCTGTCATAATATAATAGAGACAGTAGATCTAGCTGGTCTGTCATAATATAATAGAGACAGTAGATCTAGCTGGTCTGTCATATTATAATAGAGACAGTAGATCTAGCTGGTCTGTCATAATATAATAGAGACAGTAGATCTAGCTGGTCTGTCATAATATAATAGAGACAGTAGATCTAGCTGGTCTGTCATAATATAATAGAGACAGTAGATCTAGCTGGTCTGTCATAATATAATAGAGACAGTAGATCTAGCTGGTCTGTCATAATATAATAGAGACAGTAGATCTAGCTGGTCTGTCATAATATAATAGAGACAGTAGATCTAGCTGGTCTGTCATATTATAATAGAGACAGTAGATCTAGCTGGTCTGTCATAATATAATAGAGACAGTAGATCTAGCTGGTCTGTCATAATATAATAGAGACAGTAGATCTAGCTGGTCTGTCATAATATAATAGAGACAGTAGATCTAGCTGGTCTGTCATAATATAATAGAGACAGTAGATCTAGCTGGTCTGTCATAATATAATAGAGACAGTAGATCTAGCTGGTCTGTCATATTATAATAGAGACAGTAGATCTAGCTGGTCTGTCATAATATAATAGAGACAGTAGATCTAGCTGGTCTGTCATAATATAATAGAGACAGTAGATCTAGCTGGTCTGTCATAATATAATAGAGACAGTAGATCTAGCTGGTCTGTCATAATATAATAGAGACAGTAGATCTAGCTGGTCTGTCATAATATAATAGAGACAGTAGATCTAGCTGGTCTGTCATAATATAATAGAGACAGTAGATCTAGCTGGTCTGTCATAATATAATAGAGACAGTAGATCTAGCTGGTCTGTCATATTATAATAGAGACAGTAGATCTAGCTGGTCTGTCATAATATAATAGAGACAGTAGATCTAGCTGGTCTGTCATAATATAATAGAGACAGTAGATCTAGCTGGTCTGTCATAATATAATAGAGACAGTAGATCTAGCTGGTCTGTCATAATATAATAGAGACAGTAGATCTAGCTGGTCTGTCATATTATAATAGAGACAGTAGATCTAGCTGGTCTGTCATAATATAATAGAGACAGTAGATCTAGCTGGTCTGTCATAATATAATAGAGACAGTAGATCTAGCTGGTCTGTCATATTATAATAGAGACAGTAGATCTAGCTGGTCTGTCATAATATAATAGAGACAGTAGATCTAGCTGGTCTGTCATATTATAATAGAGACAGTAGATCTAGCTGGTCTGTCATAATATAATAGAGACAGTAGATCTAGCTGGTCTGTCATAATATAATAGAGACAGTAGATCTAGCTGGTCTGTCATATTATAATAGAGACAGTAGATCTAGCTGGTCTGTCATAATATAATAGAGACAGTAGATCTAGCTGGTCTGTCATAATATAATAGAGACAGTAGATCTAGCTGGTCTGTCATATTATAATAGAGACAGTAGATCTAGCTGGTCTGTCATATTATAATAGAGACAGTAGATCTAGCTGGTCTGTCATAATATAATAGAGACAGTAGATCTAGCTGGTCTGTCATAATATAATAGAGACAGTAGATCTAGCTGGTCTGTCATAATATAATAGAGACAGTAGATCTAGCTGGTCTGTCATATTATAATAGAGACAGTAGATCTAGCTGGTCTGTCATAATATAATAGAGACAGTAGATCTAGCTGGTCTGTCATAATATAATAGAGACAGAGACAGTAGATCTAGCTGGTCTGTCATAATATAATAGAGACAGTAGATCTAGCTGGTCTGTCATAATATAATAGAGACAGTAGATCTAGCTGGTCTGTCATAATATAATAGAGACAGTAGATCTAGCTGGTCTGTCATAATATAATAGAGACAGTAGATCTAGCTGGTCTGTCATATTATAATAGAGACAGTAGATCTAGCTGGTCTGTCATAATATAATAGAGACAGTAGATCTAGCTGGTCTGTCATAATATAATAGAGACAGTAGATCTAGCTGGTCTGTCATAATATAATAGAGACAGTAGATCTAGCTGGTCTGTCATAATATAATAGAGACAGTAGATCTAGCTGGTCTGTCATAATATAGATCTAGCTGGTCTGTCAGACAATAGAGACAGTAGATCTAGCTGGTCTGTCATAATATAATAGAGACAGTAGATCTAGCTGGTCTGTCATATTATAATAGAGACAGTAGATCTAGCTGGTCTGTCATAATATAATAGAGACAGTAGATCTAGCTGGTCTGTCATAATATAATAGAGACAGTAGATCTAGCTGGTCTGTCATATTATAATAGAGACAGTAGATCTAGCTGGTCTGTCATAATATAATAGAGACAGTAGATCTAGCTGGTCTGTCATATTATAATAGAGACTAGCTGGTCTGTCAGAGACAGTAGATCTAGCTGGTCTGTCATAATATAATAGAGACAGTAGATCTAGCTGGTCTGTCATAATATAATAGAGACAGTAGATCTAGCTGGTCTGTCATAATATAATAGAGACAGTAGATCTAGCTGGTCTGTCATAATATAATAGAGACAGTAGATCTAGCTGGTCTGTCATAATATAATAGAGACAGTAGATCTAGCTGGTCTGTCATAATATAATAGAGACAGTAGATCTAGCTGGTCTGTCATATTATAATAGAGACAGTAGATCTAGCTGGTCTGTCATAAAATAATAGAGACAGTAGATCTAGCTGGTCTGTCATAATATAATAGAGACAGTAGATCTAGCTGGTCTGTCATAATATAATAGAGACAGTAGATCTAGCTGGTCTGTCATAATATAATAGAGACAGTAGATCTAGCTGGTCTGTCATAATATAATAGAGACAGTAGATCTAGCTGGTCTGTCATAATATAATAGAGACAGTAGATCTAGCTGGTCTGTCATATTATAATAGAGACAGTAGATCTAGCTGGTCTGTCATAATATAATAGAGACAGTAGATCTAGCTGGTCTGTCATATTATAATAGAGACAGTAGATCTAGCTGGTCTGTCATAATATAATAGAGACAGTAGATCTAGCTGGTCTGTCAAATTATATAATAGAGACAGTAGATCTAGCTGGTCTGTCATAATATAATAGAGACAGTAGATCTAGCTGGTCTGTCATAATATAATAGAGACAGTAGATCTAGCTGGTCTGTCATAATATAATAGAGACAGTAGATCTAGCTGGTCTGTCATAATATAATAGAGACAGTAGATCTAGCTGGTCTGTCATAATATAATAGAGACAGTAGATCTAGCTGGTCTGTCATATTATAATAGAGACAGTAGATCTAGCTGGTCTGTCATATTATAATAGAGACAGTAGATCTCAGCTGGTCTAGCTGGTCTGTCATAAATATAATAGAGACAGTAGATCTAGCTGGTCTGTCAAATTATAATAGAGACAGTAGATCTACCTGGTCTGTCATAATATAATAGACACAGTAGATCTAGCTGGTCTGTCATAATAATATAATAAAGACAGTAGATCTAGCTTGTCTGTCATAATATAATAGAGACAGTAGATCTAGCTGGTCTGTCATAATATAATAGAGATAGTAGATCTAGCTGGTCTGTCATATTATAATAGAGACAGTAGATCTAGCTGGTCTGTCATAATATAATAGAGACAGTAGATCTAGCTGGTCTGTCATAATATAATAGAGACAGTAGATCTAGCTGGTCTGTCATATTATAATAGAGACAGTAGATCTAGCTGGTCTGTCATAATTATAATAGAGACAGTAGATCTAGCTGGTCTGTCATAATATAATAGAGACAGTAGATCTAGCTGGTCTGTCAAAATATAATAGAGACAGTAGATCTAGCTGGTCTGTCAAAATATAATAGAGACAGTAGATCTAGCTGGTCTGTCATAATATAATAGAGACAGTAGATCTAGCTGGTCTGTCATAATATAATAGAGACAGTAGATCTAGCTGGTCTGTCATATTATAATAGAGACAGTAGATCTAGCTGGTCTGTCATAATATAATAGAGACAGTAGATCTAGCTGGTCTGTCATAATATAATAGAGACAGTAGATCTAGCTGGTCTGTCATAATATAATAGAGACAGTAGATCTAGCTGGTCTGTCATAATATAATAGAGACAGTAGATCTAGCTGGTCTGTCATAATATAATAGAGACAGTAGATCTAGCTGGTCTGTCATATTATAATAGAGACAGTAGATCTAGCTGGTCTGTCATAATATAATAGAGACAGTAGATCTAGCTGGTCTGTCATAATATAATAGAGACAGTAGATCTAGCTGGTCTGTCATATTATAATAGAGACAGTAGATCTAGCTGGTCTGTCATAATATAATAGAGACAGTAGATCTAGCTGGTCTGTCATAATATAATAGAGACAGTAGATCTAGCTGGTCTGTCATAATATAATAGAGACAGTAGATCTAGCTGGTCTGTCATATTATAATAGAGACAGTAGATCTAGCTGGTCTGTCATAATATAATAGAGACAGTAGATCTAGCTGGTCTGTCATAATATAATAGAGACAGTAGATCTAGCTGGTCTGTCATAATATAATAGAGACAGTAGATCTAGCTGGTCTGTCATATTATAATAGAGACAGTAGATCTAGCTGGTCTGTCATAATATAATAGAGACAGTAGATCTAGCTGGTCTGTCATATTATAATAGAGACAGTAGATCTAGCTGGTCTGTCATAATATAATAGAGACAGTAGATCTAGCTGGTCTGTCATAATATAATAGAGACAGTAGATCTAGCTGGTCTGTCATAATATAATAGAGACAGTAGATCTAGCTGGTCTGTCATAATATAATAGAGACAGTAGATCTAGCTGGTCTGTCATAATATAATAGAGACAGTAGATCTAGCTGGTCTGTCATAATATAATAGAGACAGTAGATCTAGCTGGTCTGTCATAATATAATAGAGACAGTAGATCTAGCTGGTCTGTCATAATATAATAGAGACAGTAGATCTAGCTGGTCTGTCATAATATAATAGAGACAGTAGATCTAGCTGGTCTGTCATATTATAATAGAGACAGTAGATCTAGCTGGTCTGTCATATTATAATAGAGACAGTAGATCTAGCTGGTCTGTCATATTATAATAGAGACAGTAGATCTAGCTGGTCTGTCATATTATAATAGAGACAGTAGATCTAGCTGGTCTGTCATATTATAATAGAGACAGTAGATCTAGCTGGTCTGTCATAATATAATAGAGACAGTAGATCTAGCTGGTCTGTCATAATATAATAGAGACAGTAGATCTAGCTGGTCTGTCATAATATAATAGAGACAGTAGATCTAGCTGGTCTGTCATAATATAATAGAGACAGTAGATCTAGCTGGTCTGTCATAATATAATAGAGACAGTAGATCTAGCTGGTCTGTCATAATATAATAGAGACAGTAGATCTAGCTGGTCTGTCATAATATAATAGAGACAGTAGATCTAGCTGGTCTGTCATAATATAATAGAGACAGTAGATCTAGCTGGTCTGTCATAATATAATAGAGACAGTAGATCTAGCTGGTCTGTCATATTATAATAGAGACAGTAGATCTAGCTGGTCTGTCATAATATAATAGAGACAGTAGATCTAGCTGGTCTGTCATAATATAATAGAGACAGTAGATCTAGCTGGTCTGTCATAATATAATAGAGACAGTAGATCTAGCTGGTCTGTCATATTATAATAGAGACAGTAGATCTAGCTGGTCTGTCATAATATAATAGAGACAGTAGATCTAGCTGGTCTGTCATAATATAATATAATACAATAGAGACAGTAGATCTAGCTGGTCTGTCATAATATAATAGAGACAGTAGATCTAGCTGGTCTGTCATATTATAATAGAGACAGTAGATCTAGCTGGTCTGTCATAATATAATAGAGACAGTAGATCTAGCTGGTCTGTCATAATATAATAGAGACAGTAGATCTAGCTGGTCTGTCATAATATAATAGAGACAGTAGATCTAGCTGGTCTGTCATATTATAATAGAGACAGTAGATCTAGCTGGTCTGTCATAATATAATAGAGACAGTAGATCTAGCTGGTCTGTCATAATATAATAGAGACAGTAGATCTAGCTGGTCTGTCATAATATAATAGAGACAGTAGATCTAGCTGGTCTGTCATATTATAATAGAGACAGTAGATCTAGCTGGTCTGTCATATTATAATAGAGACAGTAGATCTAGCTGGTCTGTCATAATATAATAGAGACAGTAGATCTAGCTGGTCTGTCATAATATAATAGAGACAGTAGATCTAGCTGGTCTGTCATAATATAATAGAGACAGTAGATCTAGCTGGTCTGTCATAATATAATAGAGACAGTAGATCTAGCTGGTCTGTCATAATATAATAGAGACAGTAGATCTAGCTGGTCTGTCATAATATAATAGAGACAGTAGATCTAGCTGGTCTGTCATATTATAATAGAGACAGTAGATCTAGCTGGTCTGTCATAATATAATAGAGACAGTAGATCTAGCTGGTCTGTCATAATATAATAGAGACAGTAGATCTAGCTGGTCTGTCATATTATAATAGAGACAGTAGATCTAGCTGGTCTGTCATAATATAATAGAGACAGTAGATCTAGCTGGTCTGTCATAATATAATAGAGACAGTAGATCTAGCTGGTCTGTCATATTATAATAGAGACAGTAGATCTAGCTGGTCTGTCATAATATAATAGAGACAGTAGATCTAGCTGGTCTGTCATATTATAATAGAGACAGTAGATCTAGCTGGTCTGTCATAATATAATAGAGACAGTAGATCTAGCTGGTCTGTCATATTATAATAGAGACAGTAGATCTAGCTGGTCTGTCATATTATAATAGAGACAGTAGATCTAGCTGGTCTGTCATAATATAATAGAGACAGTAGATCTAGCTGGTCTGTCATAATATAATAGAGACAGTAGATCTAGCTGGTCTGTCATATTATAATAGAGACAGTAGATCTAGCTGGTCTGTCATATTATAATAGAGACAGTAGATCTAGCTGGTCTGTCATAATATAATAGAGACAGTAGATCTAGCTGGTCTGTCATAATATAATAGAGACAGTAGATCTAGCTGGTCTGTCATAATATAATAGAGACAGTAGATCTAGCTGGTCTGTCATAATATAGAGAGAGAGATCTAGCTGGTCTGTCATAATATAATAGAGACAGTAGATCTAGCTGGTCTGTCATAATATAATAGAGACAGTAGATCTAGCTGGTCTGTCATAATATAATAGAGACAGTAGATCTAGCTGGTCTGTCATAATATAATAGAGACAGTAGATCTAGCTGGTCTGTCATATTATAATAGAGACAGTAGATCTAGCTGGTCTGTCATAATATAATAGAGACAGTAGATCTAGCTGGTCTGTCATATTATAATAGAGACAGTAGATCTAGCTGGTCTGTCATATTATAATAGAGACAGTAGATCTAGCTGGTCTGTCATAATATAATAGAGACAGTAGATCTAGCTGGTCTGTCATAATATAATAGAGACAGTAGATCTAGCTGGTCTGTCATATTATAATAGAGACAGTAGATCTAGCTGGTCTGTCATAATATAATAGAGACAGTAGATCTAGCTGGTCTGTCATATTATAATAGAGACAGTAGATCTAGCTGGTCTGTCATATTATAATAGAGACAGTAGATCTAGCTGGTCTGTCATAATATAATAGAGACAGTAGATCTAGCTGGTCTGTCATATTATAATAGAGACAGTAGATCTAGCTGGTCTGTCATAATATAATAGAGACAGTAGATCTAGCTGGTCTGTCATAATTATAATAGAGACAGTAGATCTAGCTGGTCTGTCATATATAATAGAGACAGTAGATCTAGCTGGTCTGTCATAATATAATAGAGACAGTAGATCTAGCTGGTCTGTCATAATTATAATAGAGACAGTAGATCTAGCTGGTCTGTCATAATATAATAGAGACAGTAGATCTAGCTGGTCTGTCATATTATAATAGAGACAGTAGATCTAGCTGGTCTGTCATAATATAATAGACAGTAGATCTAGCTGGTCTGTCATATTATAATAGAGACAGTAGATCTAGCTGGTCTGTCATAATATAATAGAGACAGTAGATCTAGCTGGTCTGTCATAATATAATAGAGACAGTAGATCTAGCTGGTCTGTCATAATATAATAGAGACAGTAGATCTAGCTGGTCTGTCATATTATAATAGAGACAGTAGATCTAGCTGGTCTGTCATAATATAATAGAGACAGTAGATCTAGCTGGTCTGTCATATAATAGAGAAGTAGATCTAGATAAATATAATAGAGACAGTAGTTCTAGCTGGTCTGTCATATTATAATAGAGACAGTTGATCTAGCTGGTCTGTCATATTATATAATAGAGACAGTAGATCTGCCTGGTCTGTCATAATATAATAGAGACAGTAGATCTACCTGCTCTGTCAAAATATAATAGAGACAGTAGATCTAGCTGGTCTGTCATAATATAATAGAGACAGTAGATCTAGCTGGTCTGTCATAATATAATAGAGACAGTAGATCTAGCTGGTCTGTCATAATATAATAGAGACAGTAGATCTAGCTGGTCTGTCATAATATAATAGAGACAGTAGATCTAGCTGGTCTGTCATAATATAATAGAGACAGTAGATCTAGCTGGTCTGTCATAATATAATAGAGACAGTAGATCTAGCTGGTCTGTCATAATATAATAGAGAGATCTAGCTGGTCTGTCAGAGACAGTAGATCTAGCTGGTCTGTCATATTATAATAGAGACAGTAGATCTAGCTGGTCTGTCATAATATAATAGAGACAGTAGATCTAGCTGGTCTGTCATATTATAATAGAGACAGTAGATCTAGCTGGTCTGTCATAATATAATAGAGACAGTAGATCTAGCTGGTCTGTCATAATATAATAGAGACAGTAGATCTAGCTGGTCTGTCATAATATAATAGAGACAGTAGATCTAGCTGGTCTGTCATATTATAATAGAGACAGTAGATCTAGCTGGTCTGTCATAATATAATAGAGATAGTAGATCTAGCTGGTCTGTCATAATTATAATAGAGACAGTAGATCTAGCTGGTCTGTCATAATATAATAGAGACAGTAGATCTAGCTGGTCTGTCATAATATAATAGAGACAGTAGATCTAGCTGGTCTGTCATATTATAATAGAGACAGTAGATCTAGCTGGTCTGTCATAATATAATAGAGACAGTAGATCTAGCTGGTCTGTCATAATATAATAGAGACAGTAGATCTAGCTGGTCTGTCATAATATAATAGAGACAGTAGATCTAGCTGGTCTGTCATAATATAATAGAGACAGTAGATCTAGCTGGTCTGTCAAAATATAATAGAGACAGTAGATCTAGCTGGTCTGTCATATTATAATAGAGACAGTAGATCTAGCTGGTCTGTCATAATATAATAGAGACAGTAGATCTAGCTGGTCTGTCATATTATAATAGAGACAGTAGATCTAGCTGGTCTGTCATAATATAATAGAGACAGTAGATCTAGCTGGTCTGTCATAATATAATAGAGACAGTAGATCTAGCTGGTCTGTCATAATATAATAGAGACAGTAGATCTAGCTGGTCTGTCATAATATAATAGAGACAGTAGATCTAGCTGGTCTGTCATAATATAATAGAGACAGTAGATCTAGCTGGTCTGTCATAATATAATGAGACAGTAGATCTAGCTGGTCTGTCATATTATAATAGAGACAGTAGATCTAGCTGGTCTGTCATAATATAATAGAGACAGTAGATCTAGCTGGTCTGTCATATATAATAGAGACAGTAGATCTAGCTGGTCTGTCATAATTATAATAGAGACAGTAGATCTAGCTGGTCTGTCATAATATAATAGAGACAGTAGATCTAGCTGGTCTGTCATAATATAATAGAGACAGTAGATCTAGCTGGTCTGTCATAATTATAATAGAGACAGTAGATCTAGCTGGTCTGTCATAATATAATAGAGACAGTAGATCTAGCTGGTCTGTCATATTATAATAGAGACAGTAGATCTAGCTGGTCTGTCATATTATAATAGAGACAGTAGATCTAGCTGGTCTGTCATAATATAATAGAGACAGTAGATCTAGCTGGTCTGTCATATTATAATAGAGACAGTAGATCTAGCTGGTCTGTCATAATATAATAGAGACAGTAGATCTAGCTGGTCTGTCATAATATAATAGAGACAGTAGATCTAGCTGGTCTGTCATAATATAATAGAGACAGTAGATGGTCTGTCATAATATAATGGTCTGTCATCATATTATAATAGAGACAGTAGATCTAGCTGGTCTGTCATATTATAATAGAGACAGTAGATCTAGCTGGTCTGTCATAATATAATAGAGACAGTAGATCTAGCTGGTCTGTCATAATATAATAGAGACAGTAGATCTAGCTGGTCTGTCATAATATAATAGAGACAGTAGATCTAGCTGGTCTGTCATATTATAATAGAGACAGTAGATCTAGCTGGTCTGTCATATTATAATAGAGACAGTAGATCTAGCTGGTCTGTCATAATATAATAGAGACAGTAGATCTAGCTGGTCTGTCATAATATAATAGAGACAGTAGATCTAGCTGGTCTGTCATAATATAATAGAGACAGTAGATCTAGCTGGTCTGTCATAATATAATAGAGACAGTAGATCTAGCTGGTCTGTCATAATATAATAGAGACAGTAGATCTAGCTGGTCTGTCATAATATAATAGAGACAGTAGATCTAGCTGGTCTGTCATAATATAATAGAGACAGTAGATCTAGCTGGTCTGTCATAATATAATAGAGACAGTAGATCTAGCTGGTCTGTCATATTATAATAGAGACAGTAGATCTAGCTGGTCTGTCATAATATAATAGAGACAGTAGATCTAGCTGGTCTGTCATAATATAATAGAGACAGTAGATCTAGCTGGTCTGTCATAATATAATAGAGACAGTAGATCTAGCTGGTCTGTCATAATATAATAGAGACAGTAGATCTAGCTGGTCTGTCATAATATAATAGAGACAGTAGATCTAGCTGGTCTGTCATATTATAATAGAGACAGTAGATCTAGCTGGTCTGTCATAATATAATAGAGACAGTAGATCTAGCTGGTCTGTCATATTATAATAGAGACAGTAGATCTAGCTGGTCTGTCATAATATAATAGAGACAGTAGATCTAGCTGGTCTGTCATAATATAATAGAGACAGTAGATCTAGCTGGTCTGTCATAATATAATAGAGACAGTAGATCTAGCTGGTCTGTCATATTATAATAGAGACAGTAGATCTAGCTGGTCTGTCATAATATAATAGAGACAGTAGATCTAGCTGGTCTGTCATATTATAATAGAGACAGTAGATCTAGCTGGTCTGTCATATTATAATAGAGACAGTAGATCTAGCTGGTCTGTCATAATATAATAGCGACAGTAGATCTAGCTGGTCTGTCAAATATAATAGAGACTGTAGATCTAGCTTTTCTGTCATAATATAATAGAGACAGTAGATCTAGCTGGTCTGTCAAATATAATAGTGACAGTAGATCTAGCTGGTCTGTCAAAATATAATAGAGACAGTAGATCTAGCTGCTCTGTCATATTATAATAGAGACAGTAGATCTAGCTGGTCTGTCATATTATAATAGAGACAGTAGATCTAGCTGGTCTGTCATAATATAATAGAGACAGTAGATCTAGCTGGTCTGTCATAATATAATAGAGACAGTAGATCTAGCTGGTCTGTAAAATTATAATAGAGACAGTAGATCTAGCTGGTCTGTCATATTATAATAGAGACAGTAGATCTAGCTGGTCTGTCATAATATAATAGAGACAGTAGATCTAGCTGGTCTGTCATAATATAATAGAGACAGTAGATCTAGCTGGTCTGTCATAATATAATAGAGACAGTAGATCTAGCTGGTCTGTCATATATATAATAGGAGACAGTAGATCTAGCTGGTCTGTCATAATATAATAGAGACAGTAGATCTAGCTGGTCTGTCATAATATAATAGAGACAGTAGATCTAGCTGGTCTCTCATAATATAATAGAGACAGTAGATCTAGCTGGTCTGTCATAATATAGTAGAGACAGTAGATCTAGCTGGTCTGTCATAATATAATAGAGACAGTAGATCTAGCTGGTCTGTCATAATATAATAGAGACAGTAGATCTAGCTGGTCTGTCATAATATAATAGAGACAGTAGATCTAGCTGGTCTGTCATAATATAATAGAGACAGTAGATCTAGCTGGTCTGTCATAATATAATAGAGACAGTAGATCTAGCTGGTCTGTCATAATATAATAGAGACAGTAGATCTAGCTGGTCTGTCATAATATAATAGAGACAGTAGATCTAGCTGGTCTGTCATAATATAATAGAGACAGTAGATCTAGCTGGTCTGTCATAATATAATAGAGACAGTAGATCTAGCTGGTCTGTCATAATATAATAGAGACAGTAGATCTAGCTGGTCTGTCATAATATAATAGAGACAGTAGATCTAGCTGGTCTGTCATAATATAATAGAGACAGTAGATCTAGCTGGTCTGTCATATTATAATAGAGACAGTAGATCTAGCTGGTCTGTCATAATATAATAGAGACAGTAGATCTAGCTGGTCTGTCATATTATAATAGAGACAGTAGATCTAGCTGGTCTGTCATAATATAATAGAGACAGTAGATCTAGCTGGTCTGTCATAATATAATAGAGACAGTAGATCTAGCTGGTCTGTCATAATATAATAGAGACAGTAGATCTAGCTGGTCTGTCATAATATAATAGAGACAGTAGATCTAGCTGGTCTGTCATAATATAATAGAGACAGTAGATCTAGCTGGTCTGTCATAATATAATAGAGACAGTAGATCTAGCTGGTCTGTCATAATATAATAGAGACAGTAGATCTAGCTGGTCTGTCATAATAATAATAGAGACAGTAGATCTAGCTGGTCTGTCATAATATAATAGAGACAGTAGATCTAGCTGGTCTGTCATATTATAATAGAGACAGTAGATCTAGCTGGTCTGTCATATTATAATAGAGACAGTAGATCTAGCTGGTCTGTCATAATATAATAGAGACAGTAGATCTAGCTGGTCTGTCATATTATAATAGAGACAGTAGATCTAGCTGGTCTGTCATAATATAATAGAGACAGTAGATCTAGCTGGTCTGTCATAATATAATAGAGACAGTAGATCTAGCTGGTCTGTCATATTATAATAGAGACAGTAGATCTAGCTGGTCTGTCAAATTATAATAGAGACAGTAGATCTAGCTGGTCTGTCATAATATAATAGAGACTTAGAGACAGTAGATCTAGCTGGTCTGTCATAATATAATAGAGACAGTAGATCTAGCTGGTCTGTCATAATATAATAGAGACAGTAGATCTAGCTGGTCTGTCATAATATAATAGAGACAGTAGATCTAGCTGGTCTGTCATAATATAATAGAGACAGTAGATCTAGCTGGTCTGTCATAATATAATAGAGACAGTAGATCTAGCTGGTCTGTCATATATAATAGAGACAGTAGATCTAGCTGGTCTGTCATATTATAATAGAGACAGTAGATCTAGCTGGTCTGTCATAATATAATAGAGACAGTAGATCTAGCTGGTCTGTCATATTATAATAGAGACAGTAGATCTAGCTGGTCTGTCAAATTATAATAGAGACAGTAGATCTAGCTGGTCTGTCATAATATAATAGAGACAGTAGATCTAGCTGGTCTGTCATATTATAATAGAGACAGTAGATCTAGCTGGTCTGTCATAATATAATGAGACAGTAGATCTAGCTGGTCTGTCATAATACAATAGAGACAGTAGATCTAGCTGGTCTGTCATAATATAATAGAGACAGTAGATCTAGCTGGTCTGTCATAATATAATAGAGACAGTAGATCTAGCTGGTCTGTCATATTATAATAGAGACAGTAGATCTAGCTGGTCTGTCATAATATAATAGAGACAGTAGATCTAGCTGGTCTGTCAAATTATAATAGAGACAGTAGATCTAGCTGGTCTGTCATAATTATAATAGAGACAGTAGATCTAGCTGGTCTGTCATAATATAATAGAGACAGAGAGATCTAGCTGGTCTGTCATAATATAATAGAGACAGTAGATCTAGCTGGTCTGTCATAATTATAATAGAGACAGTAGATCTAGCTGGTCTGTCATAATATAATAGAGACAGTAGATCTAGCTGGTCTGTCATAATATAATAGAGACAGTAGATCTAGCTGGTCTGTCATATTATAATAGAGACAGTAGATCTAGCTGGTCTGTCATATTATAATAGAGACAGTAGATCTAGCTGGTCTGTCATAATATAATAGAGACAGTAGATCTAGCTGGTCTGTCATATTATAATAGAGACAGTAGATCTAGCTGGTCTGTCAACATATAATAGAGACAGTAGATCTAGCTGGTCTGTCATAATATAATAGAGACAGTAGATCTAGCTGGTCTGTCATAATATAATAGAGACAGTAGATCTAGCTGGTCTGTCATAATATAATAGAGACAGTAGATCTAGCTGGTCTGTCATAATATAATAGAGACAGTAGATCTAGCTGGTCTGTCATAATATAATAGAGACAGTAGATCTAGCTGGTCTGTCATAATATAATAGAGACAGTAGATCTAGCTGGTCTGTCAAAATAATAGAGACAGTAGATCTAGCTGGTCTGTCATATTATAATAGAGTCAGTAGATCTAGCTGGTCTGTCACATTACAATAGAGACAGTAGATCTAGCTGGTCTGTCATAGTACAATAGAGACAGTAGATCTAGCTGGTCTGTCATAATATAATAGAGACAGTAGATCTAGCTGGTCTGTCATAGTATAATAGAGACAGTAGATCTAGCTGGTCTGTCATAATATAATAGAGACAGTAGATCTAGCTGGTCTGTCATATTATAATAGAGACAGTAGATCTAGCTGGTCTGTCATATTATAATAGAGACAGTAGATCTAGCTGGTCTGTCATAATATAATAGAGAGATAGAGACAGTAGATCTAGCTGGTCTGTCATAATATAATAGAGACAGTAGATCTAGCTGGTCTGTCATAATATAATAGAGACAGTAGATCTAGCTGGTCTGTCAAAATATAATAGAGACAGTAGATCTAGCTGGTCTGTCATATTATAATAGAGACAGTAGATCTAGCTGGTCTGTCATAATATAATAGAGACAGTAGATCTAGCTGGTCTGTCATATTATAATAGAGACAGTAGATCTAGCTGGTCTGTCATAATATAATAGAGACAGTAGATCTAGCTGGTCTGTCATAATATAATAGAGACAGTAGATCTAGCTGGTCTGTCATAATACAATAGAGACAGTAGATCTAGCTGGTCTGTCATATTATAATAGAGATATAGAGACAGTAGATCTAGCTGGTCTGTCATAATATAATAGAGACAGTAGATCTAGCTGGTCTGTCATAATATAATAGAGACAGTAGATCTAGCTGGTCTGTCATAATATAATAGAGACAGTAGATCTAGCTGGTCTGTCATAATATAATAGAGACAGTAGATCTAGCTGGTCTGTCATAATATAATAGAGACAGTAGATCTAGCTGGTCTGTCATAATATAATAGAGACAGTAGATCTAGCTGGTCTGTCATAATATAATAGAGACAGTAGATCTAGCTGGTCTGTCATAATATAATAGAGACAGTAGATCTAGCTGGTCTGTCATAATATAATAGACACAGTAGATCTAGCTGGTCTGTCATAATATAATAGAGACAGTAGATCTAGCTGATCTGTCATAATACGATAGAGACAGTAGATTTAGCTGGTCTGTCATAATATAATGGAGACAGTAGATCTAGCTGGTCTGTCATAATATAATGGAGACAGTAGATCTAGCTGGTCTGTCATAATATAATAGAGACAGTAGATCTAGCTGGTCTGTCATATTATAATAGAGACAGTAGATCTAGCTGGTCTGTCATAATATAATAGAGACAGTAGATCTAGCTGGTCTGTCATAATATAATAGAGACAGTAGATCTAGCTGGTCTGTCATATTATATAGAGACAGTAGAGACAGTAGATCTAGCTGGTCTGTCATAATTATAATAGAGACAGTAGATCTAGCTGGTCTGTCATAATATAATAGAGACAGTAGATCTAGCTGGTCTGTCATAATATAATAGAGACAGTAGATCTAGCTGGTCTGTCATAATATAATAGAGACAGTAGATCTAGCTGGTCTGTCATATTATAATAGAGACAGTAGATCTAGCTGGTCTGTCATAATATAATAGAGACAGTAGATCTAGCTGGTCTGTCATAATATAATAGAGACAGTAGATCTAGCTGGTCTGTCATAATATAATAGAGACAGTAGATCTAGCTGGTCTGTCATAATATATAATAGAGACAGTAGATCTAGCTGGTCATAGATCTATAATGTCATAATATAATAGAGACAGTAGATCTAGCTGGTCTGTCATAATATAATAGAGATCAGTAGATCTAGCTGGTCTGTCATATTATAATAGAGACAGTAGATCTAGCTGGTCTGTCATATTATAAATAGAGACAGTAGATCTAGCTGGTCTGTCATAATATAATAGAGACAGTAGATCTAGCTGGTCTGTCATATATATAATAGAGACAGTAGATCTAGCTGGTCTGTCATAATATAATAGAGACAGTAGATCTAGCTGGTCTGTCATAATATAATAGAGACAGTAGATCTAGCTGGTCTGTCAAAATATAATAGAGACAGTAGATCTAGCTGGTCTGTCAAAATATAATAGAGACAGTAGATCTAGCTGGTCTGTCATATTATAATACAATCAGTAGATCTAGCTGGTCTGTCATATTATAATAGAGACAGTAGATCTAGCTGGTCTGTCATATTATAATAGAGACAGTAGATCTAGCTGGTCTGTCATAATATAATAGAGACAGAGACAGTAGATCTAGCTAGTCTGTCATATTATATTAGAGACAGTAGATCTACCTGGTCTGTCATAATATAATAGAGACAGTAGATCTAGCTGGTCTGTCAAAATATAATAGAGACAGTAGATCTAGCTGGTCTGTCATAATATAATAGAGATAGTAGATCTAGCTGGTCTGTCATAATATAATAGAGACAGTAGATCTAGCTGGTCTGTCATAATACAATAGAGACAGTAGATCTAGATGGTCTGTCATAATATAATAGAGACAGTAGATCTAGCTGGTCTGTCATAATATAATAGAGACAGTAGATCTAGCTGGTCTGTCATATTATAATAGAGACAGTAGATCTAGCTGGTCTGTCATAATACAATAGAGACAATAGATCTAGCTGGTCTGTCATAATATAATAGAGACAGTAGATCTAGCTGGTCTGTCATAATTATAATAGAGACAGTAGATCTAGCTGGTCTGTCATAATATAATAGAGACAGTAGATCTAGCTGGTCTGTCATAATATAATAGAGACAGTAGATCTAGCTGGCTGTCAAATTATAATAGAGACAGTAGATCTAGCTGGTCTGTCATAATATAATAGAGAGAGACAGTAGATCTAGCTGGTCTGTCAGAGACAGTAGATCTAGCTGGTCTGTCATAATATAATAGAGACAGTAGATCTAGCTGGTCTGTCATAATATAATAGAGACAGTAGATCTAGCTGGTCTGTCATAAATATAATAGAGACAGTAGATCTAGCTGGTCTGTCATATTATAATAGAGACAGTAGATCTAGCTGGTCTGTCATATTATAATAGAGACAGTAGATCTAGCTGGTCTGTCATATTATAATAGAGACAGTAGATCTAGCTCGTCTGTCATAATATAATAGAGACAGAGACAGTAGATCTAGCTAGTCTGTCATATTATATTAGAGACAGTAGATCTACCTGGTCTGTCAAATTATAATAGAGACAGTAGATCTAGCTGGTCTGTCAAAATATAATAGAGACAGTAGATCTAGCTGGTCTGTCATACTATAATAGAATCAGTAGATCTAGCTGGTCTGTCATATTATAATAGAGACAGTAGATCTAGCTGGTCTGTCATATTATAATAGAGACAGTAGATCTAGCTGGTCTGTCATAATATAATAGAGACAGTAGATCTAGCTGGTCTGTCATAATATAATAGAGACTTCTGTCATAATATAATAGAGACAGTAGATCTAGCTGGTCTGTCATAATATAATAGAGACAGTAGATCTAGCTGGTCTGTCATAATATAATAGAGACAGTAGATCTAGCTGGTCTGTCAAAATATAATAGAGACAGTAGATCTAGCTGGTCTGTCATAATATAATAGAGATAGTAGATCTAGATCTGCTGGTCTGTCATAATATAATAGAGACAGTAGATCTAGCTGGTCTGTCATAATATAATAGAGACAGTAGATCTAGCTGGTCTGTCATATTATAATAGAGACAGTAGATCTAGCTGGTCTGTCATATTATAATAGAGACAGTAGATCTGTCATAATATAATAGCTGGTCTGTCATAATATAATAGAGACAGTAGATCTAGCTGGTCTGTCATAATATAATAGAGACAGTAGATCTAGCTGGTCTGTCATAATATAATAGAGACAGTAGATCTAGCTGGTCTGTCATAATATAATAGAGACAGTAGATCTAGCTGGTCTGTCATAATATAATAGAGACAGTAGATCTAGCTGGTCTGTCATATTATAATAGAGACAGTAGATCTACCTGGTCTGTCATAATTATTATAGAGACAGTAGATCTAGCTGGTCTGTAATAATATAATAGAGACATAGAGACAGTAGATCTAGCTGGTCTGTCATAATATAATAGAGACAGTAGATCTAGCTGGTCTGTCATATTATAATAGAGACAGTAGATCTAGCTGGTCTGTCATAATATAATAGAGACAGTAGATCTAGCTGGTCTGTCATAATATAATAGAGACAGTAGATCTAGCTGGTCTGTCATAATATAATAGAGACAGTAGATCTAGCTGGTCTGTCATAATATAATAGAGACAGTAGATCTAGCTGGTCTGTCAAAATATAATAGAGACAGTAGATCTAGCTGGTCTGTCATATTATAATACAGACAGTAGATCTACCTGGTCTGTCATATTATAATAGAGACAGTAGATCTAGCTGGTCTGTCAAAATATAATAGAGACAGTAGATCTAGCTGGTCTGTCATAATATAATAGAGACAGTAGATCTAGCTGGTCTGTCATAATATAATAGAGACAGTAGATCTAGCTGGTCTGTCATAATATAATAGAGACAGTAGATCTAGCTGGTCTGTCATATTATAATAGAGACAGTAGATCTAGCTGGTCTGTCATAATATAATAGAGACAGTAGATCTAGCTGGTCTGTCAAAATATAATAGAGACAGTAGATCTAGCTGGTCTGTCAAAATATAATAGAGACAGTAGATCTAGCTGGTCTGTCATAATATAATAGAGACAGTAGATCTAGCTGGTCTGTCATATTATAATAGAGACAGTAGATCTAGCTGGTCTGTCATAATATAATAGAGACAGTAGATCTAGCTGGTCTGTCATAATATAATAGAGACAGTAGATCTAGCTGGTCTGTCATATTATAATAGAGACAGTAGATCTAGCTGGTCTGTCATAATATAATAGAGACAGTAGATCTAGCTGGTCTGTCATAATATAATAGAGACAGTAGATCTAGCTGGTCTGTCATAATATAATAGAGACAGTAGATCTAGCTGGTCTGTCATAATATAATAGAGACAGTAGATCTAGCTGGTCTGTCATATTATAATAGAGACAGTAGATCTACCTGGTCTGTCAAATTATAATAGAGACAGTAGATCTAGCTGGTCTGTCATAATATAATAGAGACTTAGAGACAGTAGATCGAGCTGGTCTGTCATAATATAATAGAAACAATAGATCTAGCTGGTCTGATCTAGTAGATCTGCTGGTCTGTCATAATATAATAGAGACAGTAGATCTAGCTGGTCTGTCATAATATAATAGAGACAGTAGATCTAGCTGGTCTGTCAAAATATAATAGAGACAGTAGATCTAGCTGGTCTGTCATATTATAATACAATCAGTAGATCTACCTGGTCTGTCATATTTTAATAGAGACAGTAGATCTAGCTGGTCTGTCATATTATAATAGAGACAGTAGATCTAGCTGGTCTGTCATAATATAATAGAGACAGTAGATCTAGCTGGTCTGTCATATTATAATAGAGACAGTAGATCTAGCTGGTCTGTCATAATTATAATAGAGACAGTAGATCTACCTGGTCTGTCAAATTATAATAGAGACAGTAGATCTAGCTGGTCTGTCATAATATAATAGAGACAGTAGATCTAGCTGGTCTGTCATAATATAATAGAGACAGTAGATCTAGCTGGTCTGTCATAATATAATAGAGACAGTAGATCTAGCTGGTCTGTCATAGTACAATAGGGACAGTAGATCTAGCTGGTCTGTCATAATACAATAGAGACAATAGATCTAGCTGGTCTGTCATAATATAATAGAGACAGTAGATCTACCTGGTCTGTCATATTATAATAGAGACAGTAGATCTAGCTGGTCTGTCATAATATAATAGAGACAGTAGATCTAGCTGGTCTGTCAAATTATAATAGAGACAGTAGATCTAGCTGGTCTGTCAAATTATAATAGAGACAGTAGATCTAGCTGGTCTGTCATAATATAATAGAGACTCTAGAGATAGTAGAGTAGATCTAGCTGGTCTGTCATAATATAATAGAGACAGTAGATCTAGCTGGTCTGTCATAATATAATAGAGACAGTAGATCTAGCTGGTCTGTCAAAATATAATAGAGACAGTAGATCTAGCTGGTCTGTCATAATATAATAGAGACAGTAGATCTAGCTGGTCTGTCATAATATAATAGAGACAGTAGATCTAGCTGGTCTGTCATATTATAATAGAGACAGTAGATCTAGCTGGTCTGTCATAATATAATAGAGACAGTAGATCTAGCTGGTCTGTCATAATATAATAGAGACAGTAGATCTAGCTGGTCTGTCATAATATAATAGAGACAGTAGATCTAGCTGGTCTGTCATAATATAATAGAGACAGTAGATCTAGCTGGTCTGTCATAATATAATAGAGACAGTAGATCTAGCTGGTCTGTCAAAATATAATAGAGACAGTAGATCTAGCTGGTCTGTCAAAATATAATAGAGACAGTAGATCTAGCTGGTCTGTCATATTATAATAGAGACAGTAGATCTACCTGGTCTGTCATATTATAATAGAGACAGTAGATCTAGCTGGTCTGTCATATTATAATAGAGACAGTAGATCTAGCTGGTCTGTCATAGAGACATAATAGAGACAGTAGATCTAGCTGGTCTGTCATATTATAATAGAGACAGTAGATCTAGCTGGTCTGTCATATTATAATAGAGACAGTAGATCTAGCTGGTCTGTCATAATATAATAGAGACAGTAGATCTAGCTGGTCTGTCATAATATAATAGAGACAGTAGATCTAGCTGGTCTGTCATAATATAATAGAGACAGTAGATCTAGCTGGTCTGTCATAATATAATAGAGACAGTAGATCTAGCTGGTCTGTCATATTATAATAGAGACAGTAGATCTAGCTGGTCTGTCATATTTTAATAGAGACAGTAGATCTAGCTGGTCTGTCATAATATAATAGAGACAGTAGATCTAGCTGGTCTGTCATAATATAATAGAGACAGTAGATCTAGCTGGTCTGTCATATTATAATAGAGACAGTAGATCTAGCTGGTCTGTCATATTATAATAGAGACAGTAGATCTAGCTGGTCTGTCATAATATAATAGAGACAGTAGATCTAGCTGGTCTGTCATAATATAATAGAGACAGTAGATCTAGCTGGTCTGTCATAATATAATAGAGACAGTAGATCTAGCTGGTCTGTCATAATTATAATAGAGATCAGTAGATCTAGCTGGTCTGTCATAATATAATAGATAGAGACAGTAGATCTAGCTGGTCTGTCATAATATAATGGAGACAGTAGATCTAGCTGGTCTGTCATATTATAATAGAGACAGTAGATCTAGCTGGTCTGTCAAATATAATAGAGACAGTAGATCTAGCTGGTCTGTCATAATATAATAGAGACAGTAGATCTAGCTGGTCTGTCATAATATAATAGAGACAGTAGATCTAGCTGGTCTGTCATAATATAATAGAGACAGTAGATCTAGCTGGTCTGTCAAAATATAATAGAGACAGTAGATCTAGCTGGTCTGTCATAATATAATAGAATCAGTAGATCTAGCTGGTCTGTCAAAGTATAATAGAGACAGTAGATCTAGCTGGTCTGTCATAATATAATAGAGACAGTAGATCTAGCTGGTCTGTCATAATATAATAGAGACAGTAGATCTAGCTGGTCTGTCATAATATAATAGAGACAGTAGATCTAGCTGGTCTGTCATATTATAATAGAGACAGTAGATCTAGCTGGTCTGTCATAATATAATAGAGACAGTAGATCTAGCTGGTCTGTCATAATTATAATAGAGACAGTAGATCTAGCTGGTCTGTCATAATATAATAGAGACAGTAGATCTAGCTGGTCTGTCATAATACAATAGAGACAGTAGATCTAGCTGGTCTGTCATAATATAATAGAGACAGTAGATCTAGCTGGTCTGTCATATTATAATAGAGAGAGATCTAGGTCTGTCAGATCTAGACAGTAGATCTGGTCTGTCATATTATAATAGAGACAGTAGATCTAGCTGGTCTGTCATAATATAATAGAGACAGAGACAGTAGATCTAGCTGGTCTGTCATAATATAATAGAGACAGTAGATCTAGCTGGTCTGTCATAATATAATAGAGACAGTAGATCTAGCTGGTCTGTCATATTATAATAGAGACAGTAGATCTAGCTGGTCTGTCATATTATAATAGAGACAGTAGATCTAGCTGGTCTGTCATAATATAATAGAGACAGTAGATCTAGCTGGTCTGTCATAATATATAGAGACAGTAGATCTAGCTGGTCTGTCATAATATAATAGAGACAGTAGATCTAGATGGTCTGTCATATTAATAGAGACAGTAGATCTAGCTGGTCTGTCAAATTATAATAGAGACAGTAGATCTAGCTGGTGGTCTGTCATAATATAATAGAGACAGAGACATAATAGAGACAGTAGATCTAGCTGGTCTGTCATAATATAATAGAGACAGTAGATCTAGCTGGTCTGTCATAATATAATAGAGACAGTAGATCTAGCTGGTCTGTCAAAATATAATAGAGACAGTAGATCTAGCTGGTCTGTCAAAATATAATAGAGACAGTAGATCTAGCTGGTCTGTCATATTATAATACAATCAGTAGATCTACCTGGTCTGTCATATTTTAATAGAGACAGTAGATCTAGCTGGTCTGTCATATTATAATAGAGACAGTAGATCTAGCTGGTCTGTCATAATATAATAGAGACAGTAGATCTAGCTGGTCTGCTAATCTGTCATAGATCTATATATATAATAGAGACAGTAGATCTAGCTGGTCTGTCAAATTATAATAGAGACAGTAGATCTAGCTGGTCTGTCATAAATAATAATAGAGACAGTAGATCTAGCTGGTCTGTCATAATATAATAGAGACAGTAGATCTAGCTGGTCTGTCATATATAATAGAGACAGTAGATCTACCTGGTCTGTCATATTATAATAGAGACAGTAGATCTAGCTGGTCTGTCATATTATAATAGAGACAGTAGATCTAGCTGGTCTGTCATAATATAATAGAGACAGTAGATCTAGCTGGTCTGTCATATTATAATAGAGACAGTAGATCTAGCTGGTCTGTAATAATATAATGGAGATAGTAGATCTAGCTGGTCTGTCATAGTACAATAGGGACAGTAGATCTAGCTGGTCTGTCATAATACAATAGAGACAATAGATCTAGATGGTCTGTCATAATATAATGGAGACAGTAGATCTACCTGGTCTGTCATAATATATTAGAGACAGTAGATCTACCTGGTCTGTCATAATATAATAGAGACAGTAGATCTAGCTGGTCTGTCATAATATAATAGAGACAGAGACAGTAGAGACTGTCAGTAGATCTAGCTGGTCTGTCATATTATAATAGAGACAGTAGATCTAGCTGGTCTGTCATATTATAATAGAGACAGTAGATCTAGCTGGTCTGTCATAATATAATAGAGACAGTAGATCTAGCTGGTCTGTCATAATATAATAGAGACAGTAGATCTAGCTGGTCTGTCATATTATAATAGAGACTGTCAGTAGATCTAGCTGGTCTGTCATAATATAATATAATGGTCTGTCATAGTAGATCTAGCTGGTCTGTCATAATACAATAGAGACAGTAGATCATAATAGCAGTATATTATATAGAGACAGTAGATCTAGCTGGTCTGTCATAATATAATAGAGACAGTAGATCTAGCTGGTCTGTCATAATATAATAGAGACAGTAGATCTAGCTGGTCTGTCATATATAATAGACTTAGAGACAGTAGATCTAGCTGGTCTGTCATAATATAATAGAGACAGTAGATCTAGCTGGTCTGTCATAATATAATAGAGACAGAGACAGTAGATCTAGCTAGTCTGTCATATTATAATAGAGACAGTAGATCTAGCTGGTCTGTCAAATTATAATAGAGACAGTAGATCTAGCTGGTCTGTCAAAATATAATAGAGACAGTAGATCTAGCTGGTCTGTCATAATATAATAGAGACAGTAGATCTAGCTGGTCTGTCATAATATAATAGAGACAGTAGATCTAGCTGGTCTGTCATATTATAATAGAGACAGTAGATCTAGCTGGTCTGTCATAATATAATAGAGACAGTAGATCTAGCTGGTCTGTCATATTATAATAGAGACAGTAGATCTAGCTGGTCTGTCATAATATAATAGAGATAGTAGATCTAGCTGGTCTGTCATAGTACAATAGGGACAGTAGATCTAGCTGGTCTGTCATAATACAATAGAGACAATAGATCTAGATGGTCTGTCATAATATAATGGAGACAGTAGATCTACCTGGTCTGTCATATTATAATAGAGACAGTAGATCTAGCTGGTCTGTCATAATATAATAGAGACAGAGACAGTAGATCTAGCTGGTCTGTCATAATATAATAGAGACAGTAGATCTAGCTGGTCTGTCAAATTATAATAGAGACAGTAGATCTAGCTGGTCTGTCATAATATAATAGAGACAGTAGATCTAGCTGGTCTGTCATAATATAATAGAGACAGTAGACAGTAGATCTAGCTGGTCTGTCATAATATAATAGAGACAGTAGATCTAGCTGGTCTGTCATAATATAATAGAGACAGTAGATCTAGCTGGTCTGTCATAATTATAATAGAGACAGTAGATCTAGCTGGTCTGTCATAATATAATAGAGACAGTAGATCTAGCTGGTCTGTCATAATATAATAGAGACAGTAGATCTAGCTGGTCTGTCAAAATACAATAGAGACAGTAGATCTAGCTGGTCTGTCAAAATACAATAGAGACAGTAGATCTAGCTGGTCTGTCATATTATAATACAATCAGTAGATCTACCTGGTCTGTCATATTTTAATAGAGACAGTAGAACTAGCTGGTCTGTCATATTATAATAGAGACAGTAGATCTAGCTCGTCTGTCATAATATAATAGAGACAGAGACAGTAGATCTAGCTAGTCTGTCATATTATATTAGAGACAGTAGATCTACCTGGTCTGTCAAATTATAATAGAGACAGTAGATCTAGCTGGTCTGTCATACTATAATAGAATCAGTAGATCTAGCTGGTCTGTCATAATATAATAGAGACAGTAGATCTAGCTGGTCTGTCAAAATATAATAGAGACAGTAGATCTAGCTGGTCTGTCATAATATAATAGAGACAGTAGATCTAGCTGGTCTGTCATAATATAATAGAGACAGTAGATCTAGCTGGTCTGTCATATTATAATAGAGACAGTAGATCTAGCTGGTCTGTCATAATATAATAGAGACAGTAGATCTAGCTGGTCTGTCATAATATAATAGAGACAGTAGATCTAGCTGGTCTGTCATATTATAATAGAGACAGTAGATCTAGCTGGTCTGTCAAATTATAATAGAGACAGTAGATCTAGCTGGTCTGTCATAATATAATAGAGACAGTAGATCTAGCTGGTCTGTCATAATATAATAGAGACAGTAGATCTAGCTGGTCTGTCATAATATAATAGAGACAGTAGATCTAGCTGGTCTGTCATAATATAATGAGACAGAGACAGTAGATCTAGCTGGTCTGTCATATTATATTAGAGACAGTAGATCTACCTGGTCTGTCAAATTATAATAGAGACAGTAGATCTAGCTGGTCTGTCAAAATATAATAGAGACAGTAGATCTAGCTGGTCTGTCATACTATAATACAGTCCACCTGACTGTGCTGCTGCTCCAGTTTCAACTGTTCTGCCTTATTATTATTCGACCATGCTGGTCATTTATGAACATTTGAACATCTTGGTCATGTTCTGTTATAATCTCTACCCGGCACAGCCAGAAGAGGACTGGCCACCCCACATAGCCTGGTTCCTCTCTAGGTTTCTTCCTAGGTTTTGGCCTTTCTAGGGAGTTTTTCCTAGCCACCGTGCTTTTACACCTGCATTGTTTGCTGTTTGGGGTTTTAGGCTGGGTTTCTGTACAGCACTTTGAGATATCAGCTGATGTACGAAGGGCTATATAAACAAAGTGGCATAGTTAAAGTGGCTAGTGACATAAGGATGCAGTCGATGATCTAGAGTACAGTATATACGTATGCATATGAGATGAATAATGTAGGGTAAGTAACATTATATAAGGTAGCATTGTTTAAAGTGGCTAGTGATATATTTACATCATTTCCCATCAATTCCCATTATTAAAGTGGCTGGAGTTGGGTCAGTGTCAATGACAGTGTGTTGGCAGCAGCCACTCAATGTTAGTGGTGGCTGTTTAACAGTCTGATGGCCTTGAGATAGAAGCTGTTTTTCAGTCTCTCGGTCCCAGCTTTGATGCACCTGTACTGACCTCGCCTTATGGATGATAGCGGGGTGAACAGGCAGTGGTTCGGGTGGTTGATGTCCTTGATGATCTTTATGGCCTTCCTGTAACATCGGGTGGTGTAGGTGTCCTGGAGGGCAGGTAGTTTGCCCCGGTGATGCGTTGTGCAGACCTCACTACCCTCTGGAGAGCCTTACGGTTGAGGGCGGAGCAGTTGCTGTACCAGGCGGTGATACAGCCCGCCAGGATGCTCTCGATTGTGCATCTGTAGAAGTTTGTGAGTGCTTTTGGTGACAAGCCGAATTTCTTCAGCCTCCTGAGGTTGAAGAGGCGCTGCTGCGCCTTCTTCACGACGCTGTCAGTGTGAGTGGACCAATTCAGTTTGTCTGTGATGTGTATGCCGAGGAACTTAAAACTTGCTACCCTCTCCACTACTGATCCATCGATGTGGATAGGGGGGTGTTCCCTCTGCTGTTTCCTGAAGTCCACAATCATCTCCTTAGTTTTGTTGACGTTGAGTGTGAGGTTATTTTTCTGACACCACACTCCGAGGGCCCTCACCTCCTCCCTGTAGGCCGTCTCGTCGTTGTTGGTAATCAAGCCTACCACTGTTGTGTCGTCCGCAAACTTGATGATTGAGTTGGAGGCGTGCGTGGCCACGCAGTCGTGGGTGAACAGGGAGTACAGGATAGGGCTCAGAATGCACCCTTGTGGGGCCCCCGTGTTGAGGATCAGCGGGGAGGAGATGTTGTTGCCTACCCTCACCACCTGGGGGCGGCCCGTCAGGAAGTCCAGTACCCAGTTGCACAGGGCGGGGTCGAGACCCAGGGTCTCGAGCTTGATGACGAGCTTGGAGGGTACTATGGTGTTGAATGCCGAGCTGTAGTCGATGAACAGCATTCTCACATAGGTATTCCTCTTGTCCAGGTGGGTTAGGGCAGTGTGCAGTGTGGTTGAGATTGCATCGTCTGTGGACCTATTTGGGCGGTAAGCAAATTGGAGTGGGTCTAGGGTGTCAGGTAGGGTGGAGGTGATATGGTCCTTGACTAGTCTCTCAAAGCACTTCATGATGACGGAAGTGAGTGCTACGGGGCGGTAGTCGTTTAGCTCAGTTACCTTAGCTTTCTTGGGAACAGGAACAACGGTGGCCCTCTTGAAGCATGTGGGAACAGCAGACTGGTATAGGGATTGATTGAATATGTCCGTAAACACACCGGCCAGCTGGTCTGCGCATGCTCTGAGGGCGCGGCTGGGGATGCCGTCTGGGCCTGCAGCCTTGCGAGGGTTAACACGTTTAAATGTCTTACTCACCTCGGCTGCAGTGAAGGAGAGACCGCATGTTTTCGTTGCAGGCCGTGTCAGTGGCACTGTATTGTCCTCAAAGCGGGCAAAAAGTTATTTAGTCTGCCTGGGAGCAAGACATCCTGGTCCGTGACTGGGCTGGGTTTCTTCTTGTAGTCCGTGATTGACTGTAGACCCTGCCACATGCCTCTTGTGTCTGAGCCATTGAATTGAGATTCCACTTTGTCTCTGTACTGACGCTTAGCTTGTTTAATAGCCTTGCGGAGGGAATAGCTGCATTGTTTATATTCGGACATGTTACCAGACACCTTGCCCTGATTAAAAGCAGTGGTTCGCGCTTTCAGTTTCACGCGAATGCTGCCATCAATCCACGGTTTCTGGTTTGGGAATGTTTTTATCGTTGCTAAGGGAACGACATCTTCGACGCACGTTCTAATGAACTCGCACACCGAATCAGCGTATTCGTCAATATTTCCATCTGACGCAATACGAAACATGTCCCAGTCCACGTGATGGAAGCAGTCTTGGAGTGTGGAGTCAGCTTGGTCTGACCAGCGTTGGACAGACCTCAGCGTGGGAGCCTCTTGTTTTAGTTTCTGCCTGTAGGCAGGGATCAGCAAAATGGAGTCGTGGTCAGCTTTTCCGAAAGGGGGCGGGGCAGGGCCTTATATGCGTCGCGGAAGTTAGAGTAACAATGATCCAAGGTTTTACCACCCCTGGTTGCGCAATCGATATGCTGATAAAATTTAGGAGTCTTGTTTTCAGATTAGCTTTGTTAAAATCCCCAGCTACAATGAATGCAGCCTCCGGATAAATGGTTTCCAGTTTGCAAAAAGTTAAATAAAGTTCGTTCAGAGCCATCGACGTGTCTGCTTGGGGGATATATACGGCTGTGATTATAATCGAAGAGAATTCTCTTGGAAGATAATGCGGTCTACATTTGATTGTGAGGAATTCTAAATCAGGTGAACAGAAGGATTTGAGTTCCTGTATGTTTCCTTCATCACACCATGTCTCGTTAGTCATGAGGCATACGCCCCCGCCACTCTTCTTACCAGAAAGATGTTTGTTTCTGTCGGCGCGATGCGTGGAGAAACCCGTTGGCTGCACCGCATCGGATAGCGTCTTCCCAGTAAGCCATGTTTCCGTGAAGCAGAGAACGTTGCAGTCTCTGATGTCCCTCTGGAATGCTACCCTTGCTCGGATTTCGTCAACCTTGTTGTCAAGAGACTGGACATTGGCAAGAAGAATGCTGGGGAGTGGTGCGCGATGTGCCCTTTTTCGGAGTCTGACCAGAACACCGCCTCGTTTCCTTCCCTCTTTTCGGAGTCGTTTCCTTGGGTCGCTGCATGCGATCCATTCCATTGTCCTGTTTGTAAGGCAGAACCACGGATCCGCGTCGCGGAAAACATATTCTTGGTCGTACTGATGGTGAGTTGACGCTGATCTTATATTCAGTAGTTCTTCTCGACTGTATGTAATGAAACCTAAGATGACCTGGGGTACTAATGTAAGAAATAACACAAAAAACAAAAAACTGCATAGTTTCCTAGGAACGCGAAGCGAGGCGGCCATCTCAGTCGGTGCCGGAAGTAAGAAGGGGTCACAGCAGGGGTCATCTTAGGAGAGCCTGCACTTCCAGATGGAGAATTGGACATGCATGCAAGTTTGGAGAGAGAACCTTGCAGGCTATCCTGCACACAGGTGACAAGGGTGTCCTCTGAGACACCTAAGAGGACTTGTAGCGAGTCAGAGTTGGTTGTCTTCTTCTGCACATCAGACAGAGAGGTTCTTGAGAGAAAAAACAGAAATCATCACAGTCAAACAAATAATATGTAAGGCTGTGAGGAACGTTGCTCTGGTGGAGGTGTGTCAAACACATCTGCACCATTGAAAATAGTGGGGGAATCGTTGCTTTTGCTCTGGGAAAACACCTTAGTGTGGTGGAGGTGTGTCAACCACATCTAATAATAAAAAATAATAATTTATTCAACTTCTATAGTTCTTTTCATTACAGAAAGATAAAAGAGAAAAGCTTCTGCCGGTTTGGAGAAGAAAAAAAAAAGACTAAATTATTCTGTTTTAAAGTGAAATAATATGATAAATTAGAGTACTTTTTTGTATAAGTAATTTGTATTGAAACTGGCTTGTACAGTTGAAGTCGGAAGTTTACATACACTTAGGTTGGAGTCATTAAAAGTCGTTTTTCAACCACTCCACAAATTCCTTGTTAACAAACTCTAGTTTTGGCAAGTCGGTTAGGACATCTACGTTGTGCATGACACAAGCAATTTTTCCAACAATTGTTTACAGACAGATTAGTTAACTTATAATTCACTGTATCTCAATTCCAGTGGGTCAGAAGTTTACATGCACTAAGTTGACTGTGCATTTAAACAGCTTGGAAAATTCCAGAAAAGGATGTCATGGCTTTAGAAGCTTCTGTTAGGCTAATTGACATCATTTGAGTCTGTGGATGTATTTCAAGGCCAACCTTCAAACTCAGTGCCTCTTCGCTTGACATCATGAGAAAATCAAAAGAAATCAGCCAAGACCTCAGAAAAAGAATTGGTTCATCCTTGGGAGCAATTTCCAAATGGCTGAAGGTACCACGTTCATCTGTACAAACAATAGTACGCAAGTATAAACACCATGGGACCACGCAGCCGTCATACCACTCAGGAAGGAGACGCGTTCTGTCTCCTAGAGATGAACGTACTTGGGTGCGAAAAGTGCAAATCAATCCCAGAACAACAGCAATGGACCGTGTGAAGATGCTGGAGGAAACAGGTACAAAAGTATCTATATCCACAGTAAAACGAGTCCTATATCGACATAACCTGATAGGCCGCTCAGCAGGGAAGAAGCCACTGCTCCGGAAGCCGCCGTAAAAAACCCAGACTACGGTTTGCAACTGCACATGGGGACAAAGATCGTACTTTTTGGAGAAATGTCCTCTGGTCTGATGAAACAAAAATAGAACTGTTTGGGCATAATGACCATCATTATGTTTGGAGGGAAAAGGGTGAGGCTTGCAAGCCAAAGAACACCATCCCAACCGTGAAGCACGGGGGTAGCAGAATCATGTTGTGGGGGTGCTTTGCTGCAGGGGGGTCTAGTGCACTTCACAAAATAGATAGCATCATGAGGCTGGAAAATTATGTGCAAATATTGAAGCAACATCTCAAGACTTCAGTCAGGAAGTTAAAGCTTGGTCGCAAATGGGTCTTCCAAATGGACATGACCCCAAGCATACTTCCAAAGTTGTGGCAAAATGACTTAAGAACAACAAAGTCAAGGTATTGGAGTGGCCATCACAAAGCCCTGACCTCAATCCTATAGAACATTTGTGGGCAGAACTGAAAAAGCTTGTGCGAGCAAGGAGGCCTACCAACCTGACTCAGTCATACCAGCTCTGTCAGGTGGAATGGGCCAAAATTCTCCCAACTTATTGTGGGAAGCTTGTGGAAGGCTACCCAAAACATTTGACCCAAGTTAAACAATTTAAAGGCAATGCTACCAAATACTATTTGAGTGTATGTAAACTTCTGACCCACTGGGAATGTGAAGAAAGAAATAAAAGCTGAAATAAATTATTCTTTCTTCTTCTATTATTCTGACATTTCACATTCTTAAAATAAAGTGGTGATCCTAACTGACCTAAAACAGGGAAATTTTACTTGGATTAAATGTCAGGAATTGTGAAAAACTGAGTTTAAATGTACTTGGCTAAGGTGTATGTAAACTCCGAATTCAACTTTATATGGCCATATCTATCCTCTAAAAAAAAAATGTGAAATTGCTATAAACATCAAATACTGTTTAAAGACAATCATAAATAAAAGGCAGTATTGAAGAATGGTTACAGACATACCTCATGGCTGGCTTGGGCAATGGTTTTGGGCAGTAGCTTCCACTGCCCAGACTGCCCATCTCCTTAGTCAGGTAAATCTCCTTGAACTTAAGTTGTTGTGATTCCTGCTCTTCTTCCTCTTCCTGATCCATACAGTTGGAGGAAGGGTAGGGAGTCGGGATGCGAAAGCTATTGTAAGACTTTCGACTGCCTGGCCTCTTAGGTACACCAGCCTCAGTAAATCTCACGCGGGACTTGGTGTTAACCTTATCGTCTAACAGACTGGTGAGTGACGCTGTGAGAGATCTCTGTGACAATGGAGAGGAGGCAGCATCTTGGATGCCCAGTAGTTCGTAAAGACCTGGGATGATGATCTGCATCAGCTTGTCCGATAAAAACTGGACAATCCTCAGACACAAGCCGGCAAGCTGTTGTTTTGTCAGCTGTATTCCAGAAACAGAAGAAGTGTTTTAAAATGTTGCATAGTGCATCTTTCAAAAGCTTATGAACAAGGCTAAACATTCAGTGATCATTGTATTCTAAATAAGCTTTCAGATCTTACCGGGTCAGAAATGCCATTACGAATCCTACTCCATTGCCTGAAAATTATTCATATGAATTATTCATATTAATAGTATTAATATTGTCAGAAATGTCTGTCAGTTGAGTCATCAGATTAAACAGTATTTTACACATGCTTTGACAACATTGTGGTGTGATGCAACTTTTTCCGCAATGGAAATGTAGTTGATGAATCTGCTTTCATACAATCCTTTACAGGTTTGATAGTAGTACTGTACCAAAGAAAATAGAACATACTCCTCAGTTAGGTTCTGCAGGAAGTTGATAATCAGTGAAAAAGACGCAAGATTTTTGGCACTGTTGAGGCTCTCTTCTTCTGTGGTTTCCACAGTGCTGCTTTGCTTCTGGTAGAAATCAACATTATGAGTCTCAAATAATGGCACCAACAGAGTCAAACTTAACATATACAATAAATATCATACTGAAAGAACTTATGAACCGTTAGAGGGTGGAGGAGCATTGGCAACGTTGGACAAATTTAAACAACTGAAACACAACAGAGATGGTTGTGGTACGTCAACATTGCCAATGATAGCATCACTATAACATTTTATTGGATTAATGTTGTAATATGAAATGGCAAGGTCAACTTACCATCTCATTGACAGCTTCAGAGGTCAGGTGGTCATCCACCACACAGACAGGCAGGTCTAGAGACTGGGACAAGGCTCTATGGTCATAACCAGGAGAGAATGGAAACATCAGAGCAGTCCCAATGGCAGAATCTAACCACTGTCTTCATGTCAAAGACTCACTTAGTAGTTAATACATGGCCACAAATAATGAGCGGTTCAAATAGATCGGCTGGGGACTTGACCCTACAAATGACTCCATGTATGACGCCTGACCTGCCCCATAACAAGTTCTCTCTTATTAGTCTCTCTCTCTTAATCTCCACACCAATATCTAACTGGACAGAGTGTAAGTGGCCTTACCTGACTGTCTCAGTGTCAGAAACATCATAGTCTTGTTGTTCTATGTCCTCCAGGGACATCTCAGCTACAGCAGACGGGGCAAAGCCCGGGATGATCTCTCAAACTGAAAATAATGACTGTTTATGTGAACTGAACCATTTACAGTGGCTTGTGAAAGTATTCACCCCCCTTGGCATTCTCCCTATTTTGTTGCCTTATAACCTGGAATTAAAATAGATTTTTTGGGGGGGGGTTGTATAATTTGATTTACACAACATGCCTACCACTTTGATGCAAAATATTTTTTATTGTGAAACAAACAGGAAATAAGAGAACTTGAGCGTGAATAACTATTCACCTCTCAAAGTCAATACTTTGTAGAGCCACATTTTGCAGCAATCACAGCTGTACGTTTCTTGGGGTATGTCTCTATAAGATTGGCACATCTAGCCACTGGGACTTGCCCATTCCTCAAGGAAAAACTGGTCCAGCTCCTTCAAGTTGGATGGGTTCCGCTGGTGTACAGCAAACTGTAAGTCATACCCCAGATTCTCAAGTCTCCCAGTCCCTGCTGCTGAAAAACATCCCCACAGCATGAGGCACCACCACCATGCTTCACCGTAGGGATGGTGCCAGGTTTCCTCTAGACGTGACGCTTGGCATTCAGGCCAAAGAGTTCAATTTTCGTTTCATCAGACCAGAGAATCTTGTGTCTCATGTCTGAGTCCTTTAGGTGCCTTTTACTGAGGAGTGGCTTCCGTCTGGCCACTCTACCATAAAGGTCTGATTGGTGGAGTGCTGCAGAGATGGTTGTCCTTCTGGAAGGTTCTCCCATCTCCACAGAGGAACTGGAGCTCTGTCAGATTGACTATAAGGTTAATGGTCACCTTCCTGACCAATGCCCTTCTCCCCTGAATGCTCAGTTTGGCCGGGCGGCCAGCTGTAGGAAAAGTCTTGGTGGTTCCCAACTTCTTCCATTTAAGAATGATGGAGGCCACTGTGATCTTGGGGACCTTCAATGATGCAGGCAGTTTTTGGTATCCTTCCGCAGATCTGTGTCATGATGTGTGTTCTGTCCTATATTATAATTTATTTTGAATCCCAGGCCCCCGTCCCCACAGGAGGCCTTTTGCCTTTTGGTAGGCCATCATTGTAAATAAGAATTTGTTCTTAACTGACTTGCCTAGTTATAAAATTAAGGTTAAAATAAATAAATACAAAGTTTGAGCCAAATTATGCCTCGTTCCTGGTTCTTCATGGGATGTGTGAAGTGGTATGAATCTGGGAGAACATATGGTACAATCCCACCACCCCTGAATCAAAATATAAATAAACAATATGACAATCTGCATACACATGTTCTTATTTTGTATCAGTTTTAAACATTTATTTTGAATTATATTGTGACAATTGTTCTTAAAACAAACAAGGTAAAAATTATCACCAGAAGATCAGACAGACGGACAACAAAACAATAACTGCTGCACATACAGCATGAAAAACAACCCCCACATGAAGGTAAGAGACAACACAGAATGATGCCTTTAAAACAAGACCAGAACGCTTAGAACAGAACAGTAACAATCATGTGAACAAAACAACAGTAACAACCATGTGAACAAGACAACAGTAACAACCATGTGAACAAAACGAACAGTAACAACCATGTGAACAAGACGACAGTAACAACCATGTGAACAAAACGACAGTAACAACCATGTGAACAAAACAACAGTAACAACCATGTGAACAAGACAACAGTAACAACCATGTGAACAAAACAACAGTAACAACCATGTGAACAAAACGACAGTAACAACCATGTGAACAAGACGACAGTAACAACCATGTGAACAAAACGACAGTAACAACCATGTGAACAAAACAACAGTAACAACCATGTGAACAAAACAACAGTAACAACCATGTGAACAAGACAACAGTAACAACCATGTGAACAAAACAACAGTAACAACCATGTGAACAAAACAACAGTAACAACCATGTGAACAAGACAACAGTAACAACCATGTGAACAAGACGACAGTAACAACCATGTGAACAAGACAACAGTAACAACCATGTGAACAAGACGACAGTAACAACCATGTGAACAAGACAACAGTAACAACCATGTGAACAAGACGACAGTTACAACCATGTGAACAAGACGACAGTAACAACCATGTGAACAAGACAAAAGTAACAACCATGTGAATAAGACGACAGTAACAACCATATGAAATGTAACAGGGAAAGAGTTACAACCATGTATGCATCCTAAATGGCACCCTTTTTCACAGAACTAGAACTACACTTCTATGCCCCCTATTCCCTATATAATGCACTTCTTTTGATAAGAACTGATCACTGATCAATTAACTCATTGTTCCTAGGCCGTCATTGAAAGTAAGAATTTGTTCTTAACTGACTTGCCTAGTAAAATAAAGGTACAATAAAAAAATTAGCTTAGTGTGGTGTCTAGTTGGAATAAAATCCCGCAGTACCTGCAGCACTCCAGCAACAGGGTTGTCTACCCCTGGTGTGTAGGGTCCAGGAACAGGGTTGTCTACCCCTGGTGTGTAGGGTCCAGGAACAGGGTTGTCTACCCCTGGTGTGTAGGGTCCAGGAACAGGGTTGTCTACCCCTGGTGTGTAGGGTCCAGGAACAGGGTTGTCTACCCCTGGTGTGTAGGGTCCAGGAACAGGGTTGTCTACCCCTGGTGTGTAGGGTCCAGGAACAGGGTTGTCTACCCCTGGTGTGTAAGGAATAGGGTTGTCTAGGTGTGTAGGATAACTACCCCTGGTGTGTAAGGTCCAGGGACAGGGTTGTCTACCCCTGGTGTGTAGGGTCCAGGAACAGGGTTGTCTACCCCTGGTGTGTAAGGTCCAGGAACAGGGTTGTCTACCCCTGGTGTGTAGGGTCCAGGAACAGGGTTGTCTACCCCTGGTGTATAGGGTCCAGAAATAGGGTTGGTGACAGAGACAGAGGGAACAGAGACTGAGGGAACAGAGACAGACTAACCTGGGAACAGAGACGAAGGGAACCTGGGAACAGAGACAGAGGGAACCTGGGAACAGATACAGACTAACCTGGGAACAGAGACAGACTAACCTGGGAACAGAGACAGAGGGAACCTGGGAACAGAGACAGAGGGAACCTGGGAACAGAGACAGACTAACCTGGGAACAGAGACAGACTAACCTGGGAACAGAGACAGACTAACCTGGGAACAGAGACAGACTAACCTGGGAACAGAGACAGACTAACCTGGGAACAGAGACAGAGGTAACCTGGGAACAGAGACAGAGGGAACCTGGGAACAGAGGATCCAGGGAACAGAGGGAACAGAGACAGAGGGAACCTGCGAACAGAGACAGAGGGAACCTGCGAACAGAGACAGAGGGAACCTGCGAACAGAGACAGAGGGAACCTGGGAACAGAGACAGAGGGAACATGGGAACAGATACAGACTAACCTGGTAACAGAGACAGAGGGAACCTGGGAACAGAGACCTGGTGAAACCTGGGAACAGAGACAGAGGGAACCTGGGAACAGAGACAGAGGGAACAGAGACTGGGAACAGAGACAGACTAACCTGGGAACAGAGACGGGAACAGAGACAGAGGGAACCTGGGAACAGAGACAGAGGGAACCTGGGAACAGAGACAGACTAACCTGGGAACAGAGACAGACTAACCTGGGAACAGAGACAGAGGGAACCTGGGAACAGAGACAGAGGGAACCTGGGAACAGAGACAGACTAACCTGGGAACAGAGACAGAGGGAACCTGGGAACAGAGACAGACTAACCTGGGAACAGAGACAGACTAACCTGGGAACAGAGACAGAGGAACCTGGGAACAGAGACAGACTAACCTGGGAACAGAGACAGAGGGAACCTGGGAACAGAGACAGACTAACCTGGGAACAGAGACAGAGGGAACCTGGGAACAGAGACAGAGGGAACATGGGAACAGATACAGACAGAGGGAACCTGGGAACAGAGACAGAGGGAACCTGGGAACAGAGACAGAGGGAACCTGGGAACAGAGACAGAGGGAACCTGGGAACAGAGACAGAGGGAACCTGGGAACAGAGACAGACTAACCTGGGAACAGAGACAGAGGGAACCTGGGAACAGAGACAGACTAACCTGGGAACAGAGACAGAGGGAACCTGGGAACAGAGACAGACTAACCTGGGAACAGAGACAGAGGGAACCTGGGAACAGAGACAGACTAACCTGGGAACAGAGACAGAGGAACCTGGGACAGAGGGAACCTGGGAACAGGGACAGAGGGGAACAGAGACAGAGGGAACCTGGGAACAGAGACAGAGGGAACCTGGGAACAGAGACAGAGGGAACCTGGGAACAGAGACAGAGGGAACCTGGGAACAGAGAACAGACCTGGGAACAGAGACAGAGGAACCTGGGAACAGAGACAGAGGGAACCTGGGAACAGAGACAGAGGGAACCTGGGAACAGAGACAGACTAACCTGGGAACAGAGACAGACTAACCTGGGAACAGAGACAGAGGGAACCTGGGAACAGAGACAGAGGGAACCTGGGAACAGAGACAGAGGGAACCTGGGAACAGAGACAGAGGGAACCTGGGAACAGAGACTGGGAACAGAGACAGAGGGAACCTGGGAACAGAGAGACCTGGGAACAGACTAACCTGGGAACAGAGACAGACTAACCTGGGAACCTGGGAACAGAGACAGAGGGAACCTGGGAAACCTGGGAACAGAGACAGAGGAACCTGGGAACAGAGACAGAGGGAACCTGGGAAACAACAGAGACAGACTAACCTGGGAACAGAGACAGAGGGAACCTGGGAACAGAGACAGAGGGAACCTGGGAACAGAGACAGACCTGGGAACCTGGGAACAGAGACAGAGGGAACCTGGGAACAGAGACAGAGGGAAACAGAGACAGAGGGAACCTGGGAACAGAGACAGACTAACCTGGGAACAGAGACAGAGGGAACCTGGGAACAGAGACAGACTAACCTGGGAACAGAGACAGAGGGAACCTGGGAACAGAGACAGACTAACCTGGGAACAGAGACAGAGGGAACCTGGGAACAGAGACAGAGGGAACCTGGGAACAGAGACAGAGGGAACCTGGGAACAGAGACAGACTAACCTGGGAACAGAGACAGACTAACCTGGGAACAGAGACAACAGAGACAGAGAACCTGGGAACAGAGACAGACTAACAGAGACTGGGAACAGAGACAGACTAACCTGGGAACAGAGACTAACCTGGGAACAGAGACAGACTAACCTGGGAACAGAGACAGAGGAACAAAGACCTGGGAACAGAGACAGACTAACCTGGGAACAGAGACAGAGGGAACCTGGGAACAGAGAGAGGGAACCTGGGAACAGAGACAGACTAACCTGGGAACAGATACAGACTAACCTGGGAACAGAGACAGACTAACCTGGGAACAGAGACAGAGGGAACCTGGGAACAGAGACAGACTAACCTGGGAACAGAGGGAACTGGGAACAGAGACAGAGGGAACCTGGGAACAGAGACAGAGGGAACCTGGGAACAGAGACAGACTAACCTGGGAACAGAGACAGACTAACCTGGGAACAGAGACAGACTAACCTGGGAACAGAGACAGAGGGAACCTGGGAACAGAGACAGACTTTACACTCCTATCCAAACAGACACAGTCAACCAAAATGCTTTAAAATGAAAAGAAATGTACTACTGCATTGTGTCTGTTTAAAAAACATTAAGAAAAACGATTCATTTATTTGTTATCCTTCTCAATCAACCCGAACAATATGATGAAAATGTATGAAGAAATATATTTAATTCATCCAGTGTTAAGGCACACTTCCTGGCACATAAAGGAACATTTGATAAAGGCTGGTATGATTTATGAAAAGACAAAGGCAGCAAACAGTCGTTTTAAAAACATCGAGAAAACAATAGACTGTTTAAAACGTCCCTGCAATTCAGGAACAAGCACTTCCTTTACGTGTATTTGGCTTAAAGAGAGCATCACAATATGGACACTGACAACACTTTTGAGATGGTTTAACTTCATCTAAACTGAATAATATAATAACGTTGAGTAACAAAAGATTTTTGCTTTGGTATGGTTGCAATTAACTCTTCCATTTCAATATTCTACAACAAGACAAACAGCATAGGAACATGTTTTGTTGTTGTTGTAAGAATGTCATACAGAATGACCCATTTTACATCAACTGTGAAAAGGAAACCATCATTCAGAAATAGTTCAAAATCCACTTCTTGGTGTATTTTATGACTTGTTACAGAGTTCTCTGCATATTGGAATGTGACAGTTGATTACATTGAGGTTAGTGTAGGAAAACTAGCATCCACTTTTGCAGCGATAATCTCAATAGCTCTAACTAAGTAACTTTTAGTTCTCAATGGTACCCTATCCCCAATGAGTCCTGGTCAAATATAGGTCACTATACAGAGAATAGGGTGCCATTTGGGACACAATAACAGGTAACTCATAGGGCCGGGAAGACACAAGCAAGGATGCAAAACACTAAACTAAATCTAACTTCTAACTTCTTTAGGAAAACAGCCATAATGTTGGAAACAAACATCATTATGTTTTCATCCAGAGTCACGTGTATTTAATTTTCAAGCTGTTAAAGGCACATTGCTTCTGAAAAGCAGACTTCTAAACAAGCATCAAGCCCTGCATCAAGCCCTGCATCAAGTTCTGCATCAAGTCCTGCATCAAGTTCTGCATCAAGCCCCGCATCAAGTCCTGCATCAAGTTCTGCATCAAGCCCCGCATCAAGTTCTGCATCAAGCCCCGCATCAAGTTCTGCATCAAGCCCCGCATCAAGTTCTGCATCAAGCCCTGCATCAAGTCCTGCATCAAGTCCTGCATCAAGCCCCGCATCAAGTTCTGCATCAAGCCCCGCATCAAGTTCTGCATCAAGCCCTGCATCAAGTTCTGCATCAAGTCCTGCATCAAGCCCTGCATCAAGCCCTGCATCAAGTCCTGCATCAAGTCCTGCCCACAGTACATTAAGGAGGAACACTGAAAGGCAGGAACCCTAGCGGTTAAGAGTGTTGGGCCAGTAACCGAAAGGTCGCTGGCTCGAATTGTTGTCCAGAGTTGTCTAGGGTCGCCATCATTAATGGCTGATATCCCAGGCCTTGACCACACTCTGAGGCTGTGTCTCAGGAGGAGTTGTCCAGCCAGGGTGCATCAAATGGCTGATATCCCAGGCCTTGACCACTGAGGCTGTCTCAGGAGGAGTTGTCCAGGGTCACTTAATGGCTGATATCCCAGGCCTTGACCACACTCTGAGGCTGTGTCTCAGGAGGAGTTGTCCAGGGTCACCATCACTGATATCCCAGGCCTTGACCACACTCTGAGGCTGTGTCTCAGGGGAGTTGTCCAGCCAGGGTCACCATCATTAATGGCTGATATCCCAGGCCTTGACCACACTCTGAGGCTGTGTCTCAGGAGTTGTCCAGCCAGGGTCACCATCATTAATGGCTGATATCCCAGGCCTTGACCACACTCTGAGGCTGTGTCTCAGGAGGAGTTGTCCAGGGTCACCATCATTAATGGCTGATATCCCAGGCCTTGACCACACTCTGAGGCTGTGTCTCAGGAGGAGTTGTCCAGCCAGGGTCACCATCATTAATGGCTGATATCCCAGGCCTTGACCACACTCTGAGGCTGTGTCTCAGGAGGAGTTGTCCAGGGTCACCATCATATCCCAGGCCTGACCACACTCTGCTGTGTCTCAGGAGGAGTTAGGGTCACCATCATTAATGGCTGATATCCCAGGCCTTGACCACACTCTGAGGCTGTGTCTCAGGGGAGTTGTCCAGCCAGGGTCACCATCATTAATGGCTGATATCCCAGGCCTTGACCACACTCTGACTCAGGAGGAGTTGTCCAGGGTCACCATCATTAATGGCTGATATCCCAGGCCTTGACCACACTCTGAGGCTGTGTCTCAGGAGGAGTTGTCCAGCCAGGGTCACCATCATTAATGGCTGATATCCCAGGCCTTGACCACACTCTGAGGCTGTGTCTCAGGAGGAGTTGTCCAGCCAGGGTCACCATCATTAATGGCTGATATCCCAGGCCTTGACCACACTCTTGAGGCTGTGTCTCAGGGGGAGTTGGGATGTGCAAAAAATACATTTCCAATTCACATGTGTAATAATACAGTCTTGTACATGTGTGAAATAGAAGAAATAAACCCCCACCTAATTATTCTTATTAATAAGATTGAAGAGCAACGCCACTTTGGTACACAGTCAATAGGTTACATAGCTGAGGGGATGGATACGAAGCAGAACAGCAGCTCTGTGCTTCCCCTCCTATCAGAGAGAAGAAATCATTCCCGAACACACTGATAACAGAAAGCCTGTGGTTTTGCTCTCTGGTTTCAAACAAAACCCTCCAGTATTCACATAACGGACAGCTTTCTTCCAAAAATACACACAGAAAGTCCAGTTGTATAAACTCTACTCTGAATGTTTTGTATTTTTATATAAAGGCCCAGTGCAGTCAAAAACGTGATTTTCCTGTGTTTTACCAGCCAGTTTAATAGGTACAACACCATGTTCACAAAAGTGGATCACAACGGACAGCAGACACAACGGGCAGCAGACACAACGGGCAGCAGACACAACGGACAGCAGACACAACGGGGAGCAGACACAACGGGCAGCAGACACAACGGGCAGCAGACACAACGGACAGCAGACACAACGGGCAGCAGACACAACGGGGAGCAGACACAACGGGCAGCAGACACAACGGGCAGCAGACACAACGGGCAGCAGACACAACGGACAGCAGACACAACGGACAGCAGACACAACGGACAGCAGACACAACGGCAGCAGACAGCAGACACAACGGCAGCAGACACAACGGGGAGCAGACAGCAGACACAACGGGAGCAGACAGCAGACACAACGGACAGCAGCAGACACAACGGCAGCAGACACAACGGCAGCAGACACAACGGGGAGCAGACACAACGGGGAGCAGCAGCAGACACAACGGCAGCAGACACAACGGCAGCAGCAGACACAACGGGCAGACACAACGGCAGCAGACACAACGGCAGCAGACACAACGGACAGCAGACACAACGGGCAGCAGACACAACGGACAGCAGACACAACGGCAGCAGACACAACGGCACCAGACACAACGGCAGCAGACACAACGGACAGCAGACACAACGGACAGCAGACACAACGGGCAGCAGACACAACGGGCAGCAGACACAACGGGCAGCAGACACAACGGGCAGCAGACACAACGGGCAGCAGACACAACGGCAGCAGACAGCAGACACAACGGCAGCAGACACAACGGACAGCAGACACAACAGCAGCAGACACAACGACAGCAGACACAACGGACAGCAGACACAACGGCAGCAGACCAGACACAACGGGGAGCAGACACAACGGACAGCAGACACAACGGCAGCAGACACAACGGCAGCAGACACAACGGCAGCAGACACAACGGGCAGCAGACACAACGGGCAGCAGACACAACAGGACACAACGCAGCAGACACAACAGCAGGACAACAGCAGCAGACACACACAGCAGACCAGACAGCGGGGAGAGACACAACGGGCAGCAGACACAACGGGCAGCAGACACACACGGCAGCAGACACAACGGGCAGCAGACACAACGGGCAGACACAACGGCAGCAGACACAACGGCAGCAGACACAACGGGCAGCAGACACAACGGGGAGCAGACACAACGGGGAGCAGACACAACGGGGAGCAGACACAACGGGGAGCAGACCAGACACAACGGGGAGCAGACCAGACAACGGGGAGCAGACCAGACACAACGGGGAGCAGACACAACGGGGAGCAGACACAACGGGGAGCAGACACAACGGGCAGCAGACACAACGGCAGCAGACACAACGGCAACATTTTACGTCAGAATGGGCTAAACGACCTAAGAGACTATGAGCGTGATATGATCGTCAGTGCCAGGCACGCCGGATCCAGTATCTCAGAAACGTCTGCCCTCCTGGGCTTTTCACACATGACAGTGTCTAGGGTTTACCCAAGAATGGTGCGACAAACAAAAACATCCAGTCAGCGACAGTCCTGTGGGTGGAAAACAGCTCGTTGCTGAGAGGTTGAAGAAGAACCGTGCAAGCTAACAGGCGGGCCACAAACAGACCATTAACGACACAGTACAACAGTGGTGTGCAGAGCAGCATCTCGGAAACGCACAACTCGTCGGTCTTTGTCACGGATGGTTCTATTGCAACACCGGGTCCTACTCCCATCAGATAAAAACAAGAGGAAGAGGTTCCAGTGGCAACAACACTGGACAATTTGAGGAGTGGAAACATCGCCTGGTCCGACGAAACACGATTTCTGTAGCATCCTGCCTGGTCTCAATGGTACAAGATGGCGCTGTGGGGAATGTTTTGCTTGCACACATTTAGGTACCTTGATACCAATTGAGCAAGGATTGAACGCCACAGCATGTGAACATTGTTGCTGTCCAAACCCAATAGAGTATCTTTGGAATGAGAAGGAACAGGCCGCTGGCAACATGAACGTACCGTCGTCCAATCAGCAGCAACTATGCGATGCCATCATCTCAGCATGGGCCAACATCCCTGTGGAATGTTTCCAACACCTTTTAGAATCCATGCCCACAAAGAATTCAGGCTGTTCTGGAGGCAAAGGGGGGTCCGACTCGGTACTAAATGGGTGTACCAAATAAACTGTCCGGTAAGTGTGTATTTCCATACTATGATATTGGAATAATACTGTGAAATTGTGAAACTTATAATAATGCCCTTGTAGTGTAAAAGCTGTTTGAAAAGACCGCCTCAAATTTCCGCCTGTTTTGGTGGGATGTCGTTTTGACCTGCCTGGTGACATCACCATGCGGTAAATTAGTTAACAGACCAATAAGAAAGAGTTCTAGTTTTCCCCTCCCCACTCAAACCACTCCCAGACAGTCCTAGCTAAATTCTTGCTTTGAGAAATTGATATTTTTCTTTTTGACCCTTTTAATTGAAAACAATCACAGTTAAGGTAGTTCATTGTTACCCAGAAATGATTTGATATGGAGATGAAAGCGGCTGCTATTGGACCTATAACATAAAACATCTAAATGTACATGAATAATGATGATAATAACTTTGATAAAATAAATCCTCTTGAAAAATAGAATTCAATAGAGCTATCATGTAAATCTGAGAAGAACAATACATAGATATTATTAAGGCTATAATACATCATAGAGAGGTGGTTTGGAGCCACACGTTTTCTTTAGGACAGGTGGGTGTGGCCTGGGGGTGTTCTGGTCTGTCTGTAGGAGGGAGGAGCCTGTGGTCAGGTGGTCTGTGTGGCGTAGTGTCATGGTTCTCATAGTTCCGTCTGTAGGCTGCAGACTGGGAACCACCAGCAGGGGGCAGAGTCAGTTGGATGGTCTCTGACTGGGTTGTGGTCAGAAGGGGTGTGGAGGTGATAAAGCTGGACAGATTTAGGTCCGAGGGATCAAGAAGAGTAACGTCCTGACAGTCATTGTCCTGGGTGAGAGGAGCCTGAAGGAAATCAGGCCCGGCCCCTGCTCCAGCCATACTCCCAGCCCCTGCTCCAGCCATACTCCCGGCTCCAGCCATACTCCCAGCCCCTGCTCCAGCCATACTCCCAGCCCCTGCTCCAGCCATACTCCCAGCCCCTGCTCCAGCCATACTCCCAGCCCCTGCTCCAGCCATACACCCAGCACCTGCTCCAGCCATACACCCAGCCCCTGCTCCAGCCATACTCCCAGCCCCTGCTCCAGCCATACTCCCAGCCCCTGCTCCAGCCATACTCCCAGCCCCTGCTCCAGCCATACTCCCGGCTCCAGCCATACTCCCAGCCCCTGCCATACTCCCAGCCCCTGCTCCAGCCATACTCCCGGCTCCAGCCATACTCCCAGCTCCAGCCATACTCCCAGCCCCTGCCTTACTCCCAGCCCCTGCTCCAGCCATACACCCTGCCTCAGGCCGAGGAGCTTCTTTGGCTTTGGTATAAGGCAGAGTATCAGTCTCTGTGGAGGCCAGTGTGTACTGATCATCATCTTCAAGCCTCCTCTGACTGTCTCCAGGACTGCCAGAGCCCCAGCCCTTCCCCTGATCCCCCCGTAAGGACAGGTCCAGACGGCCCTCAGGACTCTTGGCCTGGCCCCTGGTGAAGCTGTACTGGTTCTGGGTGGAAGTGGTCCTGTGGCTGCTGTCTTTAGTCAAGGGTCCAGTGAAGGAAAGAGAAGACAGGAAGGGCGGTCTGAGATGCAGAAGTGACCCGGCCTGGACTCGGCTGAGACTGAGGACGTTTCTACGGGTGTCACTGGGCAGTTTGTCCAGCTGCCTGCCGACCTGGACTGGACTGGGGAACAGAGAGCTCTGACACGCCCTGTAGAAGTATCTGAATGGAGAGCGAGAGAAAGGAGAGGAGAAATGAGTCAGGGTGAGCCCTAAATGAAACCATACTAAGGCTAACCAGGCTAAGCTGTACGTAAACTACTGACTTCAGCCCCCCCATTAGAGAAAGGAGAGGAGAAATTAGTCATACTCTCTATATAGTGCACTACTGAATAGAGCCCTATGGGCTGGCTACTTTTGAAGAGCCCTGTGGGCTGGCTACTTTTGAAGAGCCCTGTGGGCTGGCTACTTTTGAATAGAGCTCTATGGGTTGGCTACTTTTGAAGAGCTCTATGGGCTGGCTACTTTTGAAGAGCTCTGTGGGCTGGCTACTTTTGAAGAGCCCTGTGGGATGGCTACTTTTGAAGAGCCCTGTGGGCTGGCTACTTTTGAAGAGCTCTATGGGCTGGCTACTTTTGTAGAGCTCTATGGGCTGGCTACTTTTGAAGAGCCCTGTGGGATGGCTACTTTTGAAGAGCCCTGTGGGCTGGCTACTTTTGAAGAGCCTTGTGGGCTGGCTACTTTTGAAGAGCCCTGTTGGCTGGCTACTTTTGAAGAGCCCTGTGGGCTGGCTACTTTTGAAGAACCCTGTGGGCTGGCTACTTTTGAAGAACCCTGTGGGGTGGCTACTTTTGAAGAGCCCTGTGGGCTGGCTACTTTTGAAGAGCCCTGTTGGCTGGCTACTTTTGAAGAGCCCTGTTGGCTGGCTACTTTTTAATAGAGCCTTATGGGCTGGCTACTTTTGAATAGAGCCTTATGGGCTGGCTACTTTTAAATAGAGCTCTATGGGGTGGCTACTTTTGAATAGAGCTCTATGGGTTGGCTACTTTTAAATAGAGCTCTATGGGTTGGCTACTTTTGAAGAGCCCTGTTGGCTGGCTACTTTTGAAGAGCCCTGTTGGCTACATTTAAATAGAGCTCTATGGGTTGGCTACTTTTGAATAGAGCTCTATGGGTTGGCTACTTTTAAATAGAGCTCTATGGGTTGGCTACTTTTGAAGAGCCCTGTTGGCTGGCTACTTTTGAATAGAGCCTTATGGGCTGGCTACTTTTGAAGAGCCCTGTGGGCTGGCTACTTTTGAATAGAGCCTTATGGGCTGGCTACTTTTGAATAGAGCCTTATGGGCTGGCTACTTTTGAAGAGCCCTGTGGGCTGGCTACTTTTGAAGAGCCCTGTTGGCTGGCTACTTTTGAATAGAGCCTTATGGGCTGGCTACTTTTGAAGAGCCCTGTGGGCTGGCTACTTTTGAAGAGCCCTGTTGGCTGGCTACTTTTGAATATAGCCTTATGGGCTGGCTACTTTTGAAGAGCCCTGTTGGCTGGCTACTTTTGAAGAGCCCTGTTGGCTGGCTACTTTTGAAGAGCCCTGTTGGCTACATTTAAATAGAGCTCTATGGGTTGGCTACTTTTGAATAGAGCTCTATGGGTTGGCTACTTTTAAATAGAGCTCTATGGGTTGGCTACTTTTAAATAGAGCTCTATGGGTTGGCTACTTTTAAATAGAGCTCTATGGGTTGGCTACTTTTGAAGAGCCCTGTGGGCTGGCTGCCATTAGGGACAAAGTCCCAGACCAGACAGACCAAACCAAACAGACCACCATAGTCCCCGTGCCCAAGAACACAAAGGTAACCTGCCTTAGTGTCTGTAGTCATGAAGTGCTTTGAAAGGCTGGTCATGGCTCACATCAACACCATTTTCCCAGAAACCCTAGACCCACTCCAATTTGCATACCGCCCAAACAGATCCACAGATGATGCAGTCTCTATTGCACTCTACACTGCCCTTTCACACCTGGACAAAAGGAACACAGACAGTTGAAGTGGGAAGTTTACATACACTCAGGTTGGAGTCATTGAAACTAGTTTACATACACTCAGGTTGGAGTCATTAAAACTAGTTTACATACACTTAGGTTGGAGTCATTGAAACTAGTTTACATACACTTAGGTTGGAGTCATTGAAACTAGTTTACATACACTTAGGTTGGAGTCATTGAAACTAGTTTACATACACTTAGGTTGGAGTCATTAAAACTAGTTTACATACACTTAGGTTGAAGTCATTAAAACTAGTTTACATACACTTAGGTTGGAGTCATTGAAACTAGTTTACATACACTTAGGTTGGAGTCATTACAACTAGTTTACATACACTTAGGTTGGAGTCATTAAAACTAGTTTACATACACTTAGGTTGGAGTCATTAAAACTAGTTTACATACACTTAGGTTGGAGTCATTAAAACTAGTTTACATACACTTAGGTTGGAGTCATTAAAACTAGTTTACATACACTTAGGTTGGAGTCATTAAAACTTGTTTTTATCAACCACTCCACAAATTTCTTGTTAACAAACTATCGTTTTGGCAAAGTCGGTTAGGACATCTACTTTGTTCATGACACAAGTCATTTTTCCAACAATTGTTTACAGACATATTATTTCACTTATAATTCACTGTATCACAATTCCAGTGGGTCAGAAGTTTACATACACTAAGTTGACTGTGCCTTTAAACAGCTTGGAAAATTCCAGAAGCTTCTGATAGGCAAATTGACATTATTTGAGTAAATTAGAGGTGTACCTGTGGATGTATTTCAAGGCCTACCTTCAAACTCAGTTCCTCTTTGCTTGATATCATGGGAAAATCAAAAGAAATCAGCCAAGACCTCAGAAAATAAATTGTAGACTTCCACAATACTGGTTCATCCGTGGAAGCAATTTCCAAATGCCTGAAGGTACCACGTTCATCTGTACAAACAATAGTACGCAAGTATAAACACCATGGGACCACGCAGCCATCATACCACTCAGGAAGGAGACGCGTTCTGTCTCCTAGAGATGAACGTACTATGGTCTGAAAAGTGCAAATCAATCCCAGAACAACAACAAAGGACCTTGTGACGATGCTGGAGGAAACAGGTACAAAAGTATCTATATCCACAGTAAAACAAGTCCTACATCGACATAACCTGAAAGGCCACTCAGCAAGGAAGAAGCCACTGCTCCAAAACCGCCATAAAAAAGCCAGACTACGGTTTGCAACTGCACATGGGGACAAAGATTGCACTTTTTGGAGAAATGTCCTCTGGTCTGATGAAACAAAAATAGAACTGTTTGACCATAATTACCATTGTTATGTTTGGAGGACGAAGGGGGAGGCTTGCAAGCCGAAGAACACCATCCCAAACGTGAAGTACGAGGGTGGCAGCAACATGTTGTGGGGGTGATTTTGCTGCAGGAGGGACTGGTGCCCTTCACAAAATAGATGGCATCATGAGGACGGAAAATTATGTGGATATATTGAAGCAACATCCCAAGACAGTCAGGAAGTTAAAGCTTGGTTGCGAATGGGTCTTCCAAATGGACAATGACCCCGAGCATACTTCCAAAGTTGTGGCAAAATGACTTAACGACAATAAAGTCAAGGTATTGGAGTGGCCGTCACAAAGCCCTGACCTCAATCCTATAGAAACTTTGTGGTCAGAACTAAAAAAGCGTGTGCGAGCAAGGAGGCCTACAAACCTGACTCAGTTACACCAGTTCTGTCAGGAGGAATGGGCCAAAATTCACCCAACTTATTGTGGGAAGCTTGTGGAAGGCTACCCAAAATGTTTCACCCAAGTTAAGCAATTTAAAGGCAATGCTACCAAATACTAATTGAGTTTACGTAAACTTCTGACCCACTGGGAATGTGATGAAAGAAATTAAAGCTGAAATAAATAATTCTCTCTACTATTATTCTGACATTTCACATTCTTAAAATAAAGTGGTGATCCTAACTGACCTAGGACCGGGAATTTTTACTCGGATTAAATGTCAGGAATTGTGAAAAACTGAGTTTAAATGTATTTGGCTAAGCTGTACGTAAACTACTGACTTCAGCCGTATGTGAGAATGCTATTCATTGACTACAGCTCAGTGTTCAACACCATATTGCCCACAAAGCTCATCAATAAGCTAAAGACCCTGGGACTAAACACCTCCCTCTGCAACTGGACCCTGGACTTCCTGACGGGCCACCCTCAGGTGGTAAGGGTAGGCAACAACACATCTGCCACGCTGATCCTCAAGACTAGGGCCCTCGGGTGTGTGCTCAGTCCCCTCCTGTACTTCCTGTTCACTCATGACTGCATGGCCGGGCACGACTCCAACACCATCATCAAGTTTGCCGATGACACAACAGTGGTAGGCCTGATCACCAAGAAACTATCATGGTCCAAACACACCAAGACAAGGGGCATGAGAACACCTTTTCCCCCTCAGGAGACTGAAAAGATTGGCATGGGTCCTCAGATCCCCAAAAGGTTCTATACATCGAGAGCTGCAGGACAAAGAAGACAAATGGAGGGAGGAGAAGACAAAAACAGTAGTTTGCTGCTTACTAATTGAGCTACTGCAGCACTTCTCCCCAGGTTGGTGTTAGGGGTTTGGATGATTAATTAAGATTAGTACTTAATGCTAATCCTAATCTCACACTCACATTATGGGATATTACGTGCGTGGATTGCTGTGGGTGATAGAACACTATAGTTTAACACGGCATGTTTAACAGAGAGAGAGACAGAGAGTGATAGCCATAGCTATAGCCAGCACACACGATACACCCATATGACTGCAGTATGAATTCCCTCTGGTGCCTGTGTAGCACCAGAGAGAGATCAACCCCCTACAGCAGAACAACAGAGCCCCCAGCCTCAACCTTCCTGGTCGTTTGACTACTGATGAGCGAGCTACTAGCTAGTTGCATCACTGCCTGGTATGGCAACTGCTCGGGCTCCGACCGCAAGGCACTTCAGAGGGTAGTGCGAACGGCCCGGTACATCACTGGGGCTAAGCTGTTTGCCATCCAGGACCTCTATACCAGGCGGTGTCAGAGGAAGGGCCTAAAAATTGTCTAAGACTCCAGCCAGTCATAGACTGTTCTCTCTGCTACCGCATATCAAGCAGTACCGGAGCGCCAAGTCTAGGTTCCATAAGACTCCTGAACAGCCAATCAAGTCTAGGTTCCATAAGACTCCTGAACAGCCAATCAAGTCTAGGTTCCATAAGACTCCTGAACAGCCAATCAAGTCTAGGTTCCATAAGACTCCTGAACAGCCAATCAAGTCTAGGTTCCATAAGACTCCTGAACAGCCAATCAGGTTCCATAAGACTCCTGAACAGCCAATCAAGTCTAGGTTCCATAAGACTCCTGAACAGCCAATCAAGTCTAGGTTCCATAAGACTCCTGAACAGCCAATCAAGTCTAGGTTCCATAAGACTCCTGAACAGCCAATCAAGTCTAGGTTCCATAAGACTCCTGAACAGCCAATCAAGTCTAGGTTCCATAAGACTCCTGAACAGCCAATCAAGTCTAGGTTCCATAAGACTCCTGAACAGCCAATCAAGTCTAGGTTCCATAAGACTCCTGAACAGCCAATCAAGTCTAGGTTCCATAAGACTCCTGAACAGCCAATCAAGTCTAGGTTCCATAAGACTCCTGAACAGCCAATCAAGTCTAGGTTCCATAAGACTCCTGAACAGCCAATCAAGTCTAGGTTCCATAAGACTCCTGAACAGCCAATCAAGTCTAGGACTTGAACAGCCAATAAGTCTACCATAAGACTCCTGAACAGCCAATCAAGTCTAGGTTCCATAAGACTCCTGAACAGCCAATCAAGTCTAGGTTCCATAAGACTCCTGAACAGCCAATCAAGTCTAGGTTCCATAAGACTCCCGAACAGCCAATCAAGTCTAGGTTCCATAAGACTCCCGAACAGCCAATCAAGTCTAGGTTCCATAAGACTCCCGAACAGCCAATCAAGTCTAACAGCCAATCAAGTCTAGGTTCCATAAGACTCCCCAACAGCCAATCAAGTCTAGGTTCCATAAGACTCCCGAACAGCCAATCAAGTCTAGGTTCCATAAGACTCCCGAACAGCCAATCAAGTCTAGGTTCCATAAGACTCCCGAACAGCCAATCAAGTCTAGGTTCCATAAGACTCCCGAACAGCCAATCAAGTCTAGGTTCCATAAGACTCCCGAACAGCCAATCAAGTCTAGGTTCCATAAGACTCCCGAACAGCCAATCAAGTCTAGGTTCCATAAGACTCCCCGATTTTCCATAAGACAACCCTCCCATTATTTCTCTCTCTACTTTGCACATTCTTCTACTGCAAATCAACCATTCCAGTGTTTTACTTGCTATATTGTATTTACTTTGCCACCATGGCCTTTTTTTGCCTTTACCTCCCTTCTCACCTCATTTGCTCACATTGTATATAGACTTATTTTTCTACTGTATTATTGACTGTATGTTTGTTTTACTCCATGTGTAACTCTGTGTTGTTGTATCTGTCGAACTGCTTTGCTTTATCTTGGCCAGGTCGCAATTGTAAATGAGAACTTGTTCTCAACTTGGTTAAATGTGGTTAAATAAAGGTTAAATAAAGGTGAAAATAAAGAAAAAAAGAAAAAATAATCTATGCAGTCACTTTAACTCTACCTACATTACCTCGACTAACCGGTGACCCCACACATTGACTCTGTACCCCCTGTATATAGCCTCCACATTGACTCTGTACCCCCTGTATATAGCCTCCACATTGACTCTGTACCCCCTGTATATAGCCTCCACATTGACTCTGTACCGGTACCCCATATAGCCTCCACATTGACTCTGTACCCCCTGTATATAGCCTCCATTGACTCTGTACCGGTACCCCCTGTATATAGCCTCCACATTGACTCTGTACTGGTACCCCGTATATAGCCTCCACATTGACTCTGTACCGGTACCCCCTGTATATAGCCTCCACATTGACTCTGTTCCGGTACCCCCGTATATAGCCTCCACATTGACTCGGTTCCGGTACCCCCTGTATATAGCCTCCACATTGACTCTGTACTGGTACCCCCTGTATATAGCCTCCACATTGACTCTGTACTGGTACCCCCTGTATAGCCTCCACATTGACTCTGTACCGGTACCCCTGTATATAGCCTCCACATTGACTCTGTACCGGTACCCCCTGTATATAGCCTCCACATTGACTCTATATTGGTACCCCCTGTATATAGCCTCCACATTGACTCTGTACTGGTACCTCCTGTATATAGCCTCCACATTGACTCTGTACCGGTACCCCCTGTATAGAGCCTCCACATTGACTCTGTACCGGTACCCCCTGTATAGAGCCTCCACATTGACTCTGTACCGGTACCCCCTGTATAGAGCCTCCACATTGACTCTGTACCGGTACCCCCTGTATAGAGCCTCCACATTGACTCTGTACTGGTACCCCCTGTATATAGCCTCCACATTGACTCTGTACTGGTACCTCCTGTATATAGCCTACACATTGACTCTGTACTGGTACCTCCTGTATATAGCCTCCACATTGACTCTGTACTGGTACCCCCTGTATATAGCCTCCACATTGACTCTGTACCGGTACCCCCTGTATATAGCCTCCACATTGACTCTGTACTGGTACCCCTGTATATAGCCTCCACATTGACTCTGTACCGGTACCCCCTGTATATAGCCTCCACATTGACTCTGTACCGGTACCCCTGTATATAGCCTCCACATTGACTCTGTACCGGTACCCCTGTATATAGCCTCCACATTGACTCTGTACTGGTACCCCCTGTATATAGCCTCCACATTGACTCTGTACTGGTACCCCCTGTATATAGCCTCCACATTGACTCTGTAACCCCCTGTATATAGCCTCCACATTGACTCTGTACCGTACCCCCTGTATATAGCCTCCACATTGACTCTATATTGGTACCCCTGTATATAGCCTCCACATTGACTCTGTACTGGTACCTCCTGTATATAGCCTCCACATTGACTCTGTACCGGTACCCCCTGTATAGAGCCTCCACATTGACTCTGTACCGGTTCCCCTGTATAGAGCCTCCATTGACTCTGTACCGGTACCCCTGTATAGAGCCTCCACATTGACTCTGTACCGGTACCCCCTGTATAGAGCCTCCACATTGACTCTGTACTGGTACCCCCTGTATATAGCCTCCACATTGACTCTGTACTGGTACCTCCTGTATATAGCCTACACATTGACTCTGTACTGGTACCTCCTGTATATAGCCTCCACATTGACTCTGTACTGGTACCCCCTGTATATAACCTCCACATTGACTCTGTACCGTAACACCCTGTATATAGCCTCCACATTGACTCTGTACTGGTACCCCCTGTATATAACCTCCACATTGACTCTGTACCGGTACCCCCTGTATATAGCCTCCACATTGACTCTGTACCGGTACCCCCTGTATATAGCCTCCACATAACAATACCCCTTGTATTCAGCATTTCACTGTAAGGTCTACTACACCTGTTGTATTCGGCATTTCACTGTAAGGTCTACTACACCTGTTGTATTCAACATTTCACTGTGAGGTCTACTAGACCTGTTGTATTCAGCATTTCACTGTAAGGTCTACTACACCTGTTGTATTCAGCATTTCACTGTGTGAGGTCTACTACACCTGTTGTATTCAGCTTTTCACTGTGAGGTCTACTACACCTGTTGTATTCAGCATTTCACTGTAAGGTCTACTACACCTGTTGTATTCAGCATTTCACTGTAAGGTCTACTACACCTGTTGTATTTAGCATTTCACTGTAAGGTCTACTACACCTGTTGTATTCAGCATTTCACTGTAAGGTCTACTACACCTGTTGTATTCTGCATTTCACTGTAAGGTCTACTACACCTGTTGTATTCAGCATTTCACTGTGAGGTCTACCTGTTGTATTCAGCATTTCACTGTAAGGTCTACTACACCTGGTGTTTTCAGCATTTCACTGTAAGGTCTACTACACCTGTTGTATTCAGCATTTCACTGTGAGGTCTACTACACCTGTTGTATTCGGCATTTCACTGTAAGGTCTACTACACCTGTTGTATTCAGCATTTCACTGTGAGGTCTACTACACCTGTTGTATTCAGCATTTCACTGTGAGGTCTACTACACCTGTTGTATTCAGCATTTCACTGTAAGGTCTACTACACCTGTTGTATTCAGCATTTCACTCTAAGGTCTACTACACCTGTTGTATTCAGCATTTCACTGTAAGGTCTACTACACCTGTTGTATTCAGCATTTCACTGTAAGGTCTACTACACCTGTTGTATTCAGCATTTCACTGTGAGGTCTACTACACCTGTTGTATTCAGCATTTCACTGTGAGGTCTACTACACCTGTTGTATTCAGCATTTCACTGTGAGGTCTACTACACCTGTTGTATTCAGCATTTCACTGTGAGGTCTACTACACCTGTTGTATTCAGCATTTCACTGTGAGGTCTACTACACCTGTTGTATTCAGCATTTCACTGTAAGGTCTACTACACCTGTTGTATTCAGCATTTCACTGTGAGGTCTACTACACCTGTTGTATTCAGCATTTCACTGTGAGGTCTACTACACCTGTTGTATTCAGCATTTCACTGTAAGGTCTATCTATACCTGTTGTATTCAGCATTTCACTGTAAGGTCTACTACACCTGTTGTATTCGGCATTTCACTGTAAGGTCTACTACACCTGTTGTATTAAGCATTTCACTGTGAGGTCTACTACACCTGTTGTATTCAGCATTTCACTGTGAGGTCTACTACACCTGTTGTATTCAGCTTTTCACTGTGAGGTCTACTACACCTGTTGTATTCAGCATTTCACTGTAAGGTCTACTACACCTGTTGTATTCAGCATTTCACTGTAAGGTCTACTACACCTGTTGTATTTAGCATTTCACTGTAAGGTCTACTACACCTGTTATATTCAGCATTTCACTGTAAGGTCTACTACACCTGTTGTATTCTGCATTTCACTGTAAGGTCTACTACACCTGTTGTATTCAGCATTTCACTGTGAGGTCTACCTGTTGTATTCAGCATTTCACTGTAAGGTCTACTACACCTGTTGTTTTCAGCATTTCACTGTAAGGTCTACTACACCTGTTGTATTCAGCATTTCACTGTGAGGTCTACTACACCTGTTGTATTCGGCATTTCACTGTAAGGTCTACTACACCTGTTGTATTCAGCATTTCACTGTGAGGTCTACTACACCTGTTGTATTCAGCATTTCACTGTGAGGTCTACTACACCTGTTGTATTCAGCATTTCACTGTAAGGTCTACTACACCTGTTGTATTCAGCATTTCACTGTGAGGTCTACTACACCTGTTGTATTCGGCATTTCACTGTAAGGTCTACTACACCTGTTGTATTCGGCATTTCACTGTAAGGTCTACTACACCTGTTGTATTCAGCATTTCACTGTGCGGTCTACTACACCTGTTGTATTCAGCATTTCACTGTAAGGTCTACTACACCTGTTGTATTCAGCATTTCACTGTGAGGTCTACTACACCTGTTGTATTCAGCATTTCACTGTAAGGTCTACTACACCTGTTGTATTCAGCATTTCACTGTGAGGTCTACTAAACCTGTTGTATTCAGCATTTCACTGTAAGGTCTACTACACCTGTTGTATTCAGCATTTCACTGTGAGGTCTACTACACCTGTTGTATTCAGCATTTCACTGTGAGGTCTACTACACCTGTTGTATTCAGCATTTCACTGTGAGGTCTACTACACCTGTTGTATTCAGCATTTCACTGTAAGGTCTACTACACCTGTTGTATTCAGCATTTCACTGTGAGGTCTACTACACCTGTTGTATTCGGCATTTCACTGTAAGGTCTACTACACCTGTTGTATTCGGCATTTCACTGTAAGGTCTACTACACCTGTTGTATTCAGCATTTCACTGTAAGGTCTACTACACCTGTTGTATTCAGCATTTCACTGTAAGGTCTACTACACCTGTTGTATTCAGCATTTCACTGTAAGGTCTACTACACCTGTTGTATTCTGCATTTCACTGTGAGGTCTACTACACCTGTTGTATTCAGCATTTCACTGTAAGGTCTACTACACCTGTTGTATTCAGCATTTCACTGTAAGGTCTATCTATACCTGTTGTATTCAGCATTTCACTGTAAGGTCTACTACACCTGTTGTATTCGGCATTTCACTGTAAGGTCTACTACACCTGTTGTATTCAGCATTTCACTGTAAGGTCTACTACACCTGTTGTATTCAGCATTTCACTGTAAGGTCTACTACACCTGTTGTATTCAGCATTTCACTGTAAGGTCTACTACACCTGTTGTATTCAGCATTTCACTGTGAGGTCTACTACACCTGTTGTATTCAGCATTTCACTGTGAGGTCTACTACACCTGTTGTATTCAGCATTTCACTGTAAGGTCTACTACACCTGTTGTATTCTGCATTTCACTGTGAGGTCTACTACACCTGTTGTATTCAGCATTTCACTGTAAGGTCTACTACACCTGTTGTATTCAGCATTTCACTGTAAGGTCTATCTATACCTGTTGTATTCAGCATTTCACTGTAAGGTCTACTACACCTGTTGTATTCAGCATTTCACTGTAAGGTCTACTACACCTGTTGTATTCAGCATTTCACTGTAAGGTCTACTACACCTGTTGTATTCAGCATTTCACTGTAAGGTCTACTACACCTGTTGTATTCAGCATTTCACTGTAAGGTCTACTACACCTGTTGTATTCAGCATTTCACTGTGAGGTCTACTACACCTGTTGTATTCAGCATTTCACTGTGAGGTCTACTACACCTGTTGTATTCTGCATTTCACTGTAAGGTCTACTACACCTGTTGTATTCAGCATTTCACTGTGAGGTCTACTACACCTGTTGTATTCGGCATTTCACTGTAAGGTCTACTACACCTGTTGTATTCAGCATTTCACTGTGAGGTCTACTACACCTGTTGTATTCAGCATTTCACTGTGAGGTCTACTACACCTGTTGTATTCAGCATTTCACTGTAAGGTCTACTACACCTGTTGTATTCAGCATTTCACTGTAAGGTCTACTACACCTGTTGTATTCAGCATTTCACTGTGAGGTCTACTACACCTGTTGTATTCAGCATTTCACTGTAAGGTCTACTACACCTGTTGTATTCAGCATTTCACTGTAAGGTCTACTACACCTGTTGTATTCAGCATTTCACTGTAAGGTCTACTACACCTGTTGTATTCAGCATTTCACTGTAAGGTCTACTACACCTGTTGTATTCAGCATTTCACTGTAAGGTCTACTACACCTGTTGTATTCAGCATTTCACTGTGAGGTCTACTACACCTGTTGTATTCAGCATTTCACTGTGAGGTCTACTACACCTGTTGTATTCAGCATTTCACTGTAAGGTCTACTACACCTGTTGTATTCAGCATTTCACTGTGAGGTCTACTACACCTGTTGTATTCAGCATTTCACTGTGAGGTCTACTACACCTGTTGTATTCAGCATTTCACTGTGAGGTCTACTACACCTGTTGTATTCAGCATTTCACTGTGAGGTCTACTACACCTGTTGTATTCAGCATTTCACTGTGAGGTCTACTACACCTGTTGTATTCAGCATTTCACTGTAAGGTCTACTACACCTGTTGTATTCAGCATTTCACTGTGAGGTCTACTACACCTGTTGTATTCAGCATTTCACTGTAAGGTCTACTACACCTGTTGTATTCAGCATTTCACTGTGAGGTCTACTACACCTGTTGTATTCAGCATTTCACTGTGAGGTCTACTACACCTGTTGTATTCAGCATTTCACTGTGAGGTCTACTACACCTGTTGTATTCAGCATTTCACTGTAAGGTCTACTACACCTGTTGTATTCAGCATTTCACTGTGAGGTCTACTACACCTGTTGTATTCAGCATTTCACTGTAAGGTCTACTACACCTGTTGTATTCAGCATTTCACTGTAAGGTCTACTACACCTGTTGTATTCAGCATTTCACTGTAAGGTCTACTACACCTGTTGTATTCAGCATTTCACTGTAAGGTCTACTACACCTGTTGTATTCAGCATTTCACTGTGAGGTCTACTACACCTGTTGTATTCAGCATTTCACTGTGAGGTCTACTACACCTGTTGTATTCAGCATTTCACTGTAAGGTCTACTACACCTGTTATATTCAGCATTTCACTGTGAGGTCTACTACACCTGTTGTATTCAGCATTTCACTGTGAGGTCTACTACACCTGTTGTATTCAGCATTTCACTGTGAGGTCTACTACACCTGTTGTATTCAGCATTTCACTGTAAGGTCTACTACACCTGTTTTATTCAGCATTTCACTGTAAGGTCTACTACACCTGTTGTATTCAGCATTTCACTGTGAGGTCTACTACACCTGTTGTATTCAGCATTTCACTGTGAGGTCTACTACACCTGTTGTATTCAGCATTTCACTGTGAGGTCTACTACACCTGTTGTATTCAGCATTTCACTGTAAGGTCTACTACACCTGTTGTATTCAGCATTTCACTGTAAGGTCTACTACACCTGTTGTATTCAGCATTTCACTGTGAGGTCTACTACACCTGTTGTATTCAGCATTTCACTGTGAGGTCTACTACACCTGTTGTATTCA